>NW_011889536.1:42118-87320 GCF_000151845.1 Pteropus vampyrus | reverse complement strand
GAATACAATGAAAAAGTATATAACAACAAATTTAATAACCTAGAAGAAATAGACCAGTACTTAGAAAAATACAACCTTCCTAGACTGAATCAAGAAGAACTGGAAAATCTAAATAGACTGATCAGCAGTATGGAAATTGAAACAATTATCAAAAACCTACCAAAAAGTAAAAACCTAGGACCAGATGGCTTCACCAGTGGATTCTACCAAAACATTCAAAGATTTAATACCTATTCTCCTCGAACTCTTCCAAAAAATCAAAGTGAAAGCAATACTTTCCAACTCATTTTATGAGGCCAATATCACTTTGATGCCAAAACAGAGAAAAGATAACACACAAAAAAAGAAAACTACAGACCAGTATCTCTCATGAACACAGATGCAAAAATCCTAAATAAGATACTAGCGTACCAAATACAGCAACATATTAAAAAGATTATAAACCACGATCAAGTGAGCTTCATTCCAGAGTCACAGAGATGGTTCAACATACACAAATTGATTAATGTGATACACCACATAAAGAAATTAAAAATAAGAATCATATGATCATATCAATAGGTGCAGAAAAAGCCTTTGACAAGATACAGCATCCACTTATGATCAAAACACTAAACAAAATCAGTATAGATGTAAAGTACCTTAACATAATAAAGACCATCTATGACAAACTCTCAGCCAACATTATACTTAATGGTGAAAAACTACAAACCTTTCCTCTAAGATCAGGAACAAGGCAAGGCTGTCCACTATCACCACTGTTATTCAATATAAGATTGGAGGTACTTGCAAGTGCAGTCAGACAAGAGAAGGATATGAAAGGCATTTAAATAGGAAACACAGAAGTCAAACTGTCACTGTTTGCAGGTGACATGATTCTCTATATAGAAAACCCTAAAGACTCCACAAGAACACTAGAAACAATAAGCAAATACAAACCATATTACTTAGAACATTATACAGATTTAACGCAATCCCCATCAAAATCCCACTGGCATTTTTTAAAGAAATAGAACAAAAGATCTTCAGATTTGTATGGAAGCACAAAGACCTCAAATTGCCAAAGCCATCCTGAGAAAAAAGAACAAAGCTAGAGGCATCACTCTGCCCAACTTCAAATTATACTACTAAGCAACAGTAATCAAAACGGCATGGTATTGGCACAAAACAGACACACAGACCAGTGAAACAGAATCAAGAATCCAGAAGTAAACTCATATTTTATGGGCAAATAATTTTCTACAAAAAAGCCAAAAATATACAGTGGAGAAAGGAAAGCAAGCCTCTTCAATAAATGGTGCTGGGAAAACTGGAAAGCCACCTGCAAAAAAATGAAACTAGACTGTTGTCTATCACCACACACCAAAATTAACTCAAAATGGATTAAGGACCTGAACATAAGTCCTGAAACAATAAAATGCATAGAAGAAAACATAGGAACGAAACTCAAGGACCTTGGACTTAAAGAGGATTTTATGAATTTGACCTCAAAAGCAGGAGGAAGTAAAAGCTAAAATAAATGAATGAGAATACATCAAACTAAAAAGCTTTGGCTCAGCAAAAGACAACCATCTGAATGGGAAAATATATTTGCAAGCAACATCTCTGATAAGGGCCTAATATCCAATATATACAAAGAACTCATATGACTCAATAACGAAAAGAGCAAATGATCAAATCAAAAAATGGGCAGAGGACCTAAACAGACACTTCTCCCTAGAGGACATACAAATGGCCAACAAATATTTGAAGAGATGTTTAACATCTCTAGCTATTAGGGAAATGCAAATCAAAACCACAGTGAGATACCACCTCACACCTGTTAGAATAGCTATAATCAACAGGACAAGTAATAACAAACGTTGGAGAGGATGTGGAGATAAAGGAAGCCTCATACACTGCTGGTGGGACTGCAAATTGGTAGTCACTATGGAAAACAGTATGGAGGTTCCTGAAAAAACTAAGAATTGCCAGCAATTCCTCTACTGAGTATTTACCCCCAAAGACTTGCAAACCCATATCCAAAAAGATATTTGCACACTCATGTTCATAGTAGCAATATTCACAGTGGCCAGGACGTGGGAGCAACAGAAGTGTCCTATGATAGATGATTGTCTAAAGAAGCTGTGGTACATATATACAATGGAACATACTCAGACATAAGAAGAGATGAAATGCTACTACGTGCAACAACATGGATGGACCTTGAGCTAATCATGCTAAGCGAAATAAGCCAGACAGAAAAAGTTGAAAATCATATGATATCACTTATATGTGGGATATAAACCTAATGAAGAGGGAATTTCAGGAATTTTCCACTCAAATGACTAACCTTGTAATCAGCTCTTTGTTTTGCTTCTGTAAACATGCTTGCTGCATAGGCCTAAGGTCAGACTGGTCTCGAAGTGAACTGAAGACTCACCTTTCCCTTGGATTGTTCTATCTAGATAACAGATATATTGCCTACATTCCTGTTTAAACTGCCCATAACCCATAGCAACCCCTGCCATTTGTAATGGTCCGTGTTCAAACTGACCAATTAGCTTGTGTAAAATCCTTGCATATAAGGAATGTTGTCACTGAGCACACTACCCAGATCTTCAGAGCACTAGCTCCTCTGGGAGCTCACGTAATAAACCTGAGTTGTCTTTCTCTCTTGAGTTACTGCTTGGTTTTTCGCTGGACTGGTTTTGGGATTTTTTTCCGTAACACTAAAAGCAATAAATGAACAGAATAAATAGAGACTCATGGGCATGGACTGTAGACTACTAAAGGTAGGGAGTGGGGAAGGAAGGGAGAGGTAGATGGGATAAAGGGGGTCAAATATGTGGTGACAGAAAGAAATCTAACTATGGGAGGTGAATACACAGTGTAAATATATATATGCCTACTGTTAAAGTGTACTACTGAAACTTATTAGATTTCATTAACCAATATCCCCATAAAAAATAAAAATAAAAAATAAAAGTTAATTAATTAAGGAGAATAATTTATACAATTCATATAATAGTTACTTCTGAGAGGGAGAAAGGGATGTGATAAGACTCATAAAGGTTTCAGAGGTACTGGTTAAATTCAAACTAGCAGTGAATACAGAAGAGTTCATTTTATTATTTCCCTTTAAAGTATATATATGTGTTTTATACAATTTCTGTATTTTAAAATAAAGATTTTAAAAACAAGGTACATGTAAAGAGTTTTAAAAAATTATTTCATGAGTGAAAAATACAGATTTGAAGTTCTTGATCTTGTCATATTAAAACTATTCTAAACTTAAAGAACCAAAAGGAATGAAAAACTACCTGGAAATCAAGTTATTTGAAAACACACAGACACACAGACACACAGACACACACACACACACACACATTTGGGAACACTAGCCGAAGAATTTAAAGACACCAAACAATTTACTGGAAAGCATAAAATCATAAGTTACTCTTGGACCAAAGAAGAGCTCTAATCTCCATTCAAAACTACTCAGAATAAAGAGGAAATTTGAATGTGACACATAAAAATTAAGAGCAGAGAACCCCCTTGAAAGGATATTTAGAGTTGGATATATGAAATGTATCTAAGAATGTATCCAGGAATATAATAATCAAATGATTTATGCTTTCAATCTAACAAAAAAGTGTGTAAACAACAAACAGAATCTAAGATGGCCAGTAATAAGAAATAGAAGATGAAACAGAATAAAGCATAGAGATGTAACAAGATAATAAGAATAGGCTAGAAAAGAACACACTGTGCATGAATGTACATAGAAAATTTGTATGTTATGACATTTTAAACGGAATATACATTGAACTAGTGATATTGGTTCATTTACTGATTTATTTTAATAAAATCTTAGTATTTTATTTCTATGATACATTTGTTGTAATTCTCAGATGGCTTCAAAGAATATAAAAATTTTAAATGTTCAAAATGTAATGTACTAAGACAATTCAATGGATAAAATAGTCTGTTCAACAAACAGTGCCAGAATGCCTAGATATTTGCAAAATAATACAGGACATCTATTTCACATCACATACAAAAATTAACTAAAAATAGATCATAGACATAGTGTAAGAGATAGACAACAAAACTCTTGGAAGAAAAGATGTGAAAAGATGCTCAACATCCTTATGCTTTAGAGTTTCAGTCTAGGAAGATGAATAAGCCCAATCAAGGCTCCTATGAGAAAGAACTAGATCTCAATAAATCACAGCTGTTGTTTATGCTGTTGATGCTGTCCAGACAGTGGTCTTTCCGCTCCCCCACCTCTTCTCAGTGTCCTTGCATCACCCCAAAGCCCTGACTTTGTTCAGATTCCCCTCGTTCTAAATGCCTTCTACTCTAAGCCTCCACCTACACTTCCTGTTTCTTCAAACTTCTGCCTTCACAACCACACCATTCCTCTTCTCCTCCAGGTTTCCTTACACCCTGCAGCCAATTCTTCCTCCTTGCCCTCTACCACTCTCCCATCTCCCACCCGCCCTGCAGCACACACCTGATCCACACCCCACCCGTTTCAGCACCTTCCAGGACTTACTCCTCTTTTTCCATCCTTACCCTAGATACCCTTCACTGGCAGAGCAGAACTTGGGAACCAAACTAAGTACCCCAGCTCCTGGGATCTTGCCTCTTGTCAAGGCCTCTACCCTGCTAGGCTGGGGCAGCAGGGGGCTGGGTGCTGGGGGCATATGCTATGGTGATTTTTCTTCTAAGCTTGGCCTATGGCTCAAGAAATGCATGTCCCGCACCCCCTCTCCAAGCCATGCTGCCAAGCATACTCCCTTTCATTCCAAGGCAAGGTCAGCCAGAGGGCTGAGCAAGTCCCAGGCATGCAGGGAGGTGAAGGGAAAAGCATGGTGGTTCAAGGGCCTGGTTGGGGTGCCTGACTTAATTGGAGGGTTACTTATATGTCTCTGTCAGACAGGGACAGCCATGGGCTGCCTATGTCAGACTGTCCTTCTATGGGTCTTTTGTCGACGTGCCAGTTCCCAAATTTAGTGAAACACTGAGTGGATATGAGTGCCTGGTAGGGTGCCTTCGCTGCCTGTCTGTGTCTCTGGGTATGAGATGCGTGGTTGTAAACTTCCAGGTCAGTGTATATATATGAGTGTCTACAACTGTGTGTCTGTGTGAAAATTTCTGTGAGTGTCTGGGTGTGTCGAAATGTGTTTGATGACAGGAAGGAATTGTGTGTCTGCTTAAGTGTGTGAATCAGTCTGTGCATACCAAGTGTGTGCTGTGTGTACCAAATTCTAGATGAGAGTATGTTTCCTAGAATTTTCCCCACAAAGATCTGTATGAGTTTGGGAGGTATAGGTATGAAAAGTGAGTGAAAATGATGAGAAACATAATGTCAGTAATTTGGGTATGGCTTGAACGATGACAGATGATTACTAGACTTAGTGTGGTGAACATGTGGAGAGATAGGAAAGGTTATATTGTACCCCTCAAACTGCTTAAAAAATGTAGACAAATTTTAATGGTCAGAGAAATTATAGAAAGGAAATAGGCTAAAGAGTACCCTTTTCTCTCCTCAAATTAAAAGTCACTACGTCCTTAGGATTTGGGATGAAGTCAGCTGAGGGCAGGAAGTTTTTGTAGTATCTATCACTGTACAATTGATGCCAGTGGCCCTTTTGCTCTTCCCACCTCTCATCTAATATTGGAAAAGAATTTTCACACTGATCTATTTAGGATAATTTGTGTCATTGAATTTATAGCAACCTGTTGTATTCCTTATGGATTCCAGATTGTGTCTGGGGAGAAATCACAATAGGGTTTTAAAAAGAGGCAACCACCTCGACAGGGCAGAACTGTCTGAAATTTGGGACCTGCCTGTGTCCTGGGGAGCCACATTTTAGCCCAAAGCCAAGGAGATAGATTGCACCCTAATCCCATTTTGATTTGATGAGCTTGTTAATTTTTCTACAAAGTTTAACTCCTTGAGAGTTATCGAGAAATGGAGCATAAATTAAGTGTTATGGCATACTTTCCATTTCCATATTTCTTTCGACCTGGTGCAGAATGTATTATGCTGTAACTCTTCTGGCTGTCCAGAAGCCGACTTCCCCTTAAGAGCTGAACACATGCTTTTGGAGTTCATCTCATTTTCAAATCAGAGCTTTAACATGTTGGACATGTTTTATGAAAAAGTGATGAACCCGGTCTGCCAGTCATTTTAAAATTAGTCTTGGGTTACTTGAATGTTCTTTGCTAGCCATCGCTGCGAATGGATGAAAAATGGTGCCATCGAATTCAACCAAATTTGAAGTTTTTCCAGAAATCGTTTGTCACTAGAATGTCCGAGTTGTGTTTGGCACACCAAAACTTGCTGCTGTCTGTATCTTTTACCAAAGGATACCTAGTGGGTATACACTGTTTAATAATCTTAGACAAATTTCAGATGCGCTACCTTATAATTCAATGTTCTTTTATTGCATGGAGAGCTCAGCACCCGCTGCCTGGTCTTTAACCATCACCCTAGAGTTGACCGTTGTATACACATATTGTTTTGCCCCCACTGCCCTTATGCTCTGGTCAACACCAGTCTGTCATTGCCTCTGAATTTGTTTTTGTGTGTTTCTTTACTTTGTTTCTTTTTGGTCTCTCTGTTCTAAGCCCACATGGGAGTGAAATCATAAGGGCCCTGTTCCTTTTGGTCTAACATATCTCACTTCCCTTGGTAGCTTGGGGAACTCACTGAAAGGGCCAGTGTCAGAATGATTATGTGAGGTTTCTAGCTAATAAGTGGCAGAGGCTGGAGTTCCTGGCTGAAAGCAGCCCAAAAGTTCTCAGGGGTGTCAGCTAGCCATCTCTGGACTAAAGACTGGTGGCTGGAGCGGCCATTGGGCTGAAGAGGGCAGCTTGCAGCTTCTGGACAAATATAGATAATGCAGATGCAGCCATGAAATCAGTGGTGAAAGAAGTCAATGCATGGCAGGTGAGGCAGGGCTCCCAGTAGGCCAGCAGATAATGGCTGGCCCTCTGGTAGAGGCCAGAGAAGGCTTCCTAACCCTGGGGCCAGGGGATCATGAATACCCTGCCCCTCTGCTCTGGTCTGGGAAGAAGCTAAGGAGGAGATGGTGTGACACACTAGTGAGGGCCCCAGGAGGGGTCTGGTCTTGATGGAGTCCTAGCAGGACACAGGAGTCCTGACAAGTCATTCCGAGTTCAGGACACACAAATTTAACATTTGCTGTTGAATGAAGCCCTCTGTCTATGGCCTGTTATCCCAACTCTCCAGCTACCAATGTTGGCAAGGATGAAGAAACCAAGTGTCAGAGAAGGCTTAGGACAAGAGCTGGCCAGGTTCTGCCCAGTGCCCTGGGGTCCAGGCATAGAAATGGCCTGGAATTAGGAGATATAGGAGTCATAGCCCTGCCCCATCTTGGAGAATCAGCACCTGGCCAGACCCCAGGGGTACTGTAGGGCAGCTGGCCATGTGGGGTTCCAGTCTACCCCCTGTCCTGACTGTCCCACTCACCAATATTCATGCTTTCACTTCAGGTCTATTGACTGATGAAGAACTGTCCACAAGTCACTCTCTCAGCCTACCCACTTTCCCCCTGGAGCTTCCACTTTTCCTGGCTCTGTTCTCAGTTTACTCTTTTGCAAACTAGAACCAGCCATCCTCAGGGCATGTGGAATCCCCAGAGGGGAGCTCTGGGCAGAGAGGGTCAAATTGACGTGGCTTTAGGTCTTCTGGGCCTCTTGACTGGCACAGGTGAGTACCAATCAAGGCTTTTTTGAGGGAGGATTTAATCTCAATAAACAGCTCTTTGTCAATGCTTTAATGCTTGCTGAGATCCCACCTAGCCTCTTTTCTAGCCCTTCTCTCTTTTCTTTATTTTTTTGATCTGTATTTCTTTTTATTTTTTTTTATTTTTATTATTTTTTTAGGTGAGGCAACCCTTAGTTGACATCACAGATTGCAAGGACTTTGTCATCTTACAATCCCTTATTTTTTATTTTTTACACCTACAGCACCTGGTCTTTCTAGGTGGTCTCCCATCCAAGTACTAACCAGGCTCAACCTTGCTTAGCTTCCAAGATCAGACGGGATTGGGCTTGTTCAGGGTGGCATGACCGTAGACTCGATCTGTTTTTCTTTTTCCAATTTATTTATTTCATTAGTTTTTTATGCTAGCCTTCATGTTCAACCCTCTGTTTTTTAATCTGCACATTTCTTCAAACTTTTATTTACCTATATTGGCATGTCTACTTAAACCCATCCAATTTTTTTTCTTTTCTTAGTCACTCTTTCACTTACTTTACCTTTAATCCATCTTTACCTGTTTTATTTTATTTTATTTTATTTTATTTTATTTTATTTATTTTATTTTATTTTATTTGGTATCTCAGTCATTTCATTCTTTTTCAGCCCTTCTCCACTTTCCCAATCCACATCTTGGATACTCTTCTCTCTCATAGTCCTGCTTGAGCCCAACCTGGTGCCCCAGCTTTTGGGTTTCTGTCTTCTGTCAAGCCTGCTGCTTAGCCATGCTGAGAATACAGGGATAGTTTTTTGATTGCTTGTTGGTTGCTTTTTTTTCACTCTGAGTTATGGGTCAGTGTGTAAGGTCTCTGGGTTTCTTCCACCATCCATGATGCCTGGCATGCTCCCTGTTTTTCCTAGCAGGGGTATGATAGAGAGCTAATGAAAAGGACATAGGCCCAAGTCAACCAGTGGCAGTGGGTAAAGTCATGGTAGCTTGTCTTGGCAGGCATGCCTGACTTCTGGGAACTTTGTTAAGTTTTACTTTCTTTGAAAACAAAACATTTCATTCCAGACTTCTAATTCCCTTTAAAACAAACAAACAAACAAACTTCAGTAAGTTGCTTTCTGCAGGTGTTTATAAAGATTATTTGCAATTAATTCTTCTCTATCATTTCGAATCTTACATTTGAACATTCTCTGCTGTTAAAATTAGATTATCTAAAAAAAATTCTTAGATTTTAAAAATAGCTCTCTTTTTAAAATTTTAATATAGATTTAATGAATATTTTTAATGAATATTTTCTATTACTTGTCTCAGAATTATTTGGTATAAACCTAACTTCGTCAATGTCAACCTACCTTTGAGCATTCAATAATAAATTTTATTACTCATGATTTATGTTTAACTGATTATTTTATACAATCACTGTTTTTCTGGTTTTCAATTTTTATGTTTTAATGTTTTGAATTTGTATGTAATTTTCATCTTTGTTTTGTGTTAATGCTAACACAATATTTGAGATATTTTTAGACAGTTTTCATATAGTGGTGTTTTATTTTGAATTGAAATTATTTTGAATTACTCAAAAAAATTTTCTCTAGCACTCTTTCTGGGGAACTTGAGTTTTTCTTCTGTTACTGTTCATATCAAATACGTTTTTAACCCCATTTTCCCATTTAGAAAAAAAAAGTACAACTCACTGCCAGTGTTAATGTAATTTTACATAAATATACTCTTTGAGGCTGAAGAAAATCTGATGGTATTCACTGTGAAAATAAAATATAAAAACTGTTCTTGGAGTTATATACAAAGAGAACTTATCTCTAATCCTAATGTAACAGAAATGTATACATAGTCAGATTCATCAAATGAATCTTTGGCTAACAACTGTTAGAGAATGTTGTTAATATCACATGAAGGAATGCTACTTTTCTAGGACTTGACATTTTCAATGATCGAGAATTACTTTATTTTATAAATGGAAATACCACTACTAAAAACAGAATGCTATATATAGAATGATGTCATTTGTTTCCAAAGACTATTGATATACTAGAGTGATGCAAATATCATAATAAAAGCAAGATATTTTGTGGCAGACTTTAGGAAATGAAAACATAAGCTGCAGACAGGGAATAAATATTTATGTCACCTGTCTGAGCAGGGACTTGTATTCAGAATAGATAACAAATATTCAGAACTTTATAATCAGAAAACAACACAAAATGGACAAAATTTTGAATTGACACTTTATCAAAGAAGATTCATGAACCTCAAATAAGCAGGTGAAAAGATGTTTTACCTAGTCATGAGGAAATTGTAAACTAAAACACAAGTGTAATAGACAACAGAAAGATAGATTTCTAGCAGGCTCCGGTGTTAATCCTAGCGCACACACACACACACACACACACACACACACACACACACACACACAAAACAATAAAATGATGCCTGACTGCTAAGGAATATGTCCCTGGGAGAACACTGGAGTACAATTAAGAAGCTGTGCCAACACAGAGGTGCACAAAAATTTAGAATAGCTACGTAAAGAAGTGTAGGATATGTTTGACTACATCGTTCCACCCTCCAGTCAGCACAGGACTGCACCAAGGGGAATCAGGCATGACTTCCACTGTAGAAGAAAAGAAGAGCAGAAAGATCCCAGCAGCCCTGGTCACCACCACCGCCGCTGATGCCCACAGCCTTAGCCTTTGAGAATGCCCCCAATCTTTGTCAACATTGAGCTCAGCTGATAGAATTTCCTGGAACCCCTCTGCTGCGCTCACCTCCCTGGTTGTGGAGTTATTATACTCATCCACCAGCTCAGTGCTCTTGCATGGATGCCCACACCTCAGATCTTGGTTTCTCAAGTAGATGCCTATGCTATGAATGTGGGGTCACAATATAACAATTCCCAGAACTGACACTCACATGCACCCCTGGGAAGCAGTACTATGACACATCTCCCAGAAACTGGAACTCCCACACATGCTGAAGAACTGCTGTTACCACATACTCTTCAGAACTGGTACCCCTTCTTGCCCCTGGAACCAGTGCCACCATATGCCTTTCAGATAGCATCTCTGCATCTCCCCACACCGGGAACTGTACACGGCACAACTATGTAGCTTACCCAGCCAGGAATCTTCTTCCCATGTGCCAATAAAAATTTTTCCCTGGGAAAGGCAATTTGTAAAGTCTGTAAGAGGTGAGTGCTCCTTCAAATGTGCAGACACCAATGGAAGACTATGAGAAACAACAACAATATAAAAAAATCAGGAAAAATAACAATGCCAAAGAAATATTAACATCTCCAGTAATCGACTCTCAAGCCATGGCAATTTATGGATTTTTTTTTTTTTTACAAAAGATTTAAAAAAATTGTTTTAAACAAGCTCACCAAGTTACAAGACAACACTGATAGCTCAAAAAAAAAAATCTGGAAAACAATATGGGAATAAATGAGAAGTTCATCAGAGACAGAGGTCATAAAATAGAACCAAACAAATTATGGAGCTGAAGAATCCAAGAAAAGAAATGAAAATGCAATAGACAGCATTAACAGCAGATTTGTTCAAGCAGTGGAGAGAATCAGAAAGCACATAGACAGATCATTTGAAATGATCCAATCAGAAGAGAAAATAGAATAAAAATGAGTAAAGAAGCTTCTGGGACTTATGGGAAATGACCTAGCAAATCAATACATGCATTACATGAGTCCCAGAAAAAAAGAAGAAAGAGGCAGAAAAATTATTAAAAGAAATAATAATAGAAAACTTCCCAATTCTTGAAAAAACAAAATAGACATCCAAATTCTAGAAACCCACAAGACCACAAGAGGATGAACATAAAGAGGCCTACGCTGATGCACATTGTAATTAAATTGTCAAAAGTTAAAGGCAAGAGAGAAGTTTGAAAGCCATTAGACTCTCAGAGAGTTTTTCAGCAGAAATATTGCAGGCCAGGAGAGAGATGGATGATATATTCAAAGTTGTGAAAGAACAAAAACCTGCCTAATAAATACTATATTTGATAAAACTCTACTTTGATAATGGAGAGATAAAATCCTTTACAGATCAAAAATATAAAGAAAAAAGAAACTGAGGGGATTTGTCAACACTAGACTTAATGTACCTGAAATGTTTAAGGAAGGTCTTCAAACTGAAATAAAAACCAGTTGACTAGCCATACTCAAGTATAGAAAAGAAAGCATAAATCTCAACAATAATGGCATAGAGAAATACAAAATAATAAGCACTGTGATGGTAGTATGAAAATGACATTTTAACTGTAATAAAAACCAACACATAAAAATGTGTCCAAGGATATACATTATAAATAGAAGCAAAATACAAGTACACAACATGTACCAGTCAGAAATGAAGAACACATTATCTGAGATGAGAAGTATATTAAATGGAATAAACAAAATGAATAAAAAAGAGGATCAAATGATCTATATAGAGGATGGGAAAGCCAAGGACACTCAATGAGAACAGCAAGAAAAAAGAAGCAAAGACTATAATAATATTTTAAAGAGCCTATTAAAGGGACACTATTAAAGATAAAAATATCCATGTCATAGGGGTTCCTGAAGGAAAACAATATGTTGAAGAGCTATTTGAAGAAATAATGATGGAAAACTTCCCTAACCTGGTGAAGGAAATAGACATAAAGCCCCGGGAAGCTCAGAGAGTCCCCCAAACCAGGAACCCAAAGAGGCCCACACCAAGACAAATCATAATTAAAATGTCAAAGGTTAAATACAAAGAGGGAATCTTAAAAGCAGCAAGAGAAAAGCAGTTAGTTACCAAAAGGGAGCACCTGTAAGACTGGCAGCTGATTTCTCAAAAGAAACTATGCAGGACAAAAGGGTTTGGTACAAAATATTCGACATGATGAAAACCCAGGATCTACAACCAAGAATACTTTATCCAGCAAAGCTATCATTTCGAGTCGAAGGATAGATAAAGGGCTTCCCAGATGAAAATAAGCTAAAGGAATTTATCATCACTAAGCCAGTATTACAGGAAATGTTGGAGGGACTTCTTTAAGCAGAAAAAACATGTATCAAAAACAGGAATAAAGAATGGTAATAATTATATTCCTATCAACAAGTACCTCAAATGGAAAAGAAGTAAATGCTCCAACAGTTAGAGTGGCTGAAAAGATAGGAAAACAAGACACTTACATATGCTTCCTACAAGAGACTCACTTCAGATTAAAAGACACACACAGACTAAAATGAAGGGAATGGAAAAAGATATTGCTTTGATGGACCTAGAGGGTATTGTGTTGAATAAAATGAGTTGGACAGAGAAAGACAAATATTACATGAGTTCATGTACATGTGGAATCTAAAGAACAAAATAAATAACAACAAAAACAAAAGCAGAAATAACTCATAGATACAGAGAATATTTTGATGGCAACTATATGGGAAGGGAGTTGGGGGGGCAGCGAAAAAAGGCAAAGGGATTAAGAGGTACAAATGGATAGTTGCAGAATAGACATGGAAATGTAGAGTGTAGCATGGAGAAGATGGTTAATAATGTAATAATAAACATGTAAGAGGTGTACTAGGGAAGAGGTGTACTAGATTTAGTGGGTTGATTGTTTTGTGAGTTGTGTAGATCTCTGACTACTATGATATACAATTGAAACTGTTATATTATTGTATGCCAACTATAATTGAAAAAAGAAACTCATCGAATTGACTCTATTTTTACCAAATAAACAAAATTATCTTTATGTCAAAAAACTATCTCTAGAGAATGCAGATGGTCATTATGTAAAAAAAGATGGTAGACTCAACAGGAAATCAATGACACATAAATTCATACATAGCCAATACATTAAATGTATAAAATTAGCAAATATATGACATTTTTAATATAATAATGTCTATAATATGACACAAAGCATAAAAATTAATAGCTTTAAAATAGAAGCGATATTATTTTCTAGTATTTATTGACCAGTTACCAATATAATTATAACACAGATCAGGGGATCTTCAAAGTTACTACCCTTCAGACTCCACTTGGAAAGTTTTGACTATGCATAACTATGACCACACACCTAGCGTTTAAGATCTTGTCAGGTCAAGAAAAGGAGGTGGTGATTAAGAACGTATGTAGTTTTAAAGCTTCCAGAATCATAGGTTTTGATTTCTTGATCTGGTCACATTTGGTCCCTTCTCAAGTTAAAAAACAAATAAGCATAAAAAAAAAACAACAATGTAGAAATCAAGTTATCTGGAAACACAGAAAACACTTGGCATAAAAATTTAAAGGCACCAAACAATTTACTAAAGAACATAATACTCTTGGACCAAAGAGGAGCTCTAATCTCTATTCAAAACTATTCAGAATAACAGAGAAATTTGAACATGACATAAAAGTTAGGGACAGAGAACTATTCATGAAAGGATAGTTAGAGTTTGACATATGAATGAATCATAAATGATATAATTAAATTATTTATAAATTTTCAACCTATCAAAACTGTGTGTGAACAAAAACTGAAACTGAGATGGTAGGGAGGAGCAGAGTGGAGGGAAGTAGATGGGGTAAAAGAAGTCAAATATGTGGGGACACAAAAAAATTTAACTATAGGAGGTGAACACACAATGCACATATATATGCATAAATATATATATGTAAATATATATATACATGCCTTACTGTTAAAATGTACAGCTTAAATTTACTGGATTTTGTCAACCAATGTCACCATAAAAAGAGAAATTAATACAAAATAAAATAAAGTAAAAAATGAAAAAATAAATAAAAGTGAAAGACACACACACACACACACACACACACACACACACACAAACCCTGAAACTGAGGAGGCCATTAATAAGAAATAGAAGATGAAACAGAATAAAGTGTAGAAATGGAACAGGATAATGAAAATAGGCTGGAAAAGAACACAATGTGCATAAATGGACATGGAAAATTTGTCTAAGATAGTTATGACATTTCAAACTGAATATATTTTGAAGTAATAATATGGGTTTAATCTCTAACCTTTTTTTTAAGAAAAACATTGACTCTAACCATTTTTAAGAAAAATATTTGTTTTCTACTTCTATAATACGTTTATTGTAATTTTCAGATGGCTTAAACGATTACAGAAAATTAAATTAAAATGTTTAAAATATAATATACTAAGACAATTTAGTGGAGGAAAGAAGAGTCTGTCCATCAAACAAGGCCAGAAGGCTTAGATAGCTGCAAAATAATGATATGAGACATCTACTTCACATCACAAACAAAAATTAACTGACAAAAGTTCATAGATAAAGTGTAAGAGATAGAAAATAAAACTCTTGGAAAAAAGCATAGCAGTAAATCTTCATGACATTATTATAAGCCAAATTTTAAAATAATATCCAAAGCACAAGCAATAAAAGAGTAGAGATACGGTTGATATTATCCAATATGAAAACTCCGTGCTTCATTGGAGAGAATAAAGAAAGTTAACAAGCAACTCATGTAATGGGAGAGTGTATTTGCAAATCATAAATCTTATAAGTGACCTGCATCTAGATATATAGGTATACTTGCAACTCTAAGATAGAATTATAACCCTATTTTAAAATGGGCAAAGAATTTGAATAAACATTTCTTTAAAGAAGACATAGAATTTAATAACAATCACATGAAAAGATGCTCAATCTCCTTATAGCCAAGATACGGAAACAACCTAAATGCCCATCAACAGATGATTGGATAAAGAAGTTATGGTTCATATATACAATGGAATATCACTCAGCCATTAAAAAAAATGAAATCCTTCCATTTGCAATGACATGAATGGACCTAGAGGTTATTATACTGAGTGAAATAAGTCAGACAGAAAAAGGTAAATACTGCATGATTTCACTTATATGTGGAATCTAAGGAAAAGAACAAACTAATCAAAAACAGACTCACAAATATAGTGGACAATTCAGTGATGGACAGAAGGGAAGGGGATTGGGGGACTGGGAAAATGGGGTGAAGGGTTAAAGAAGTACAAATTAGTAGTTGATAGATGACCACAGGGATGGGGAGCATGGCATAGGGAATGTAGTTAGCATTAATATATTGGCTAGTTGGAAAACCAGAGGAGAGGAGGAACAATTGGGGGATCATTTTATAAACTATATAAATGTCTAACAAATGTACTGTATACTTGAAACTAATTAAAAAAAAAAACGAAAGAAAGAAAAGGCCACAAAATACCCCATTCCATATTGTGGATAATGTTAGAGAGAGAGAGAAGGAGGGAAAGAAATTCAAAATGGAAGAGCTAGATGGAGCAAAAATGGCACATAGACACACACAGATACAGGTTTTCACACAGATGAGAGTAAAAAAATGCTGAAATTCTACTGCAAGGATAGGCAATTCTTTTAATTTTCTCTGCAATGCAAAGGTACCTGCTGACATGAAAGGTGTTAACCCTAAAAGGAACTGCTGAAGATAGAAATACCACATTGAAACAAGTTGCCTAACGATCCATAGGATGCATTAGGGAAGACATAAAAGGCTGTCAGTCATTGGAGACCACATATGCAACCCACAGTAGACATGTCATCACCCCATCCTGACATCACTCCCGGGTCTGCAATATTCTCCTCTGAGGACATGAGCACATTGAGAAATTGAATATTTTAGAAGTATACTCTCTTGCAACCACAAAGCATGTGCAGAACATGGGCTGTATCAAGAAATTTCTCATTAAGCATCGATATAGTCATTCAATTACAGACAAATGCCACATGGTTAGACACAGCCCTGATAATGCAGTTTCTGCATTTTTTCTCTGGAGAAATCAATTATCTAGATCTCACAGAAAGCCATTAGCCTCTCCGGAAAGAGGATCTCCTTTTCTTCTTTTGACTCTCAGGGTCTTGGGTCAGGTTGCCTCAGGTCCAAAGAGTAATTACTAATAATTTGTGGGACATGTTCTCTTTAGGGTAGTGGAGCTCCACAACTCTTGGCTTCTCCTCTATGCTCACATCAACAATGCCCTTGCCAACAGAAGGCATCCACTGAGCCCTTGCTCCTGACATTAACCCAAGGCCAAGGGGATAAGTGTTTTGAGATACTTTGTGCCCTGATCTCTGGATCTCAGCAGTAGGAAAAGATGAGGTCTCAATAGCCTCACTCATTCTAAGCACTCAAGGGATGGAACAAGGAAATCAGATTGACAAAATAGACCCCCAAAATGATATTAATTGCTCTCTTCTCTCTTGAAAGTATTGAAGAGAAAGAAGGGAAAGAAATTCATTATTTATTCTGCATTGCTGGAATTTCTATGTACATGTTACATAATAATCAGGAGGAATTAACAGAATCCCCCACAACAAAGAGTGAAAACTAGTCCAAAACACGCACCCACACACATGCACAAGAATTGATATGTGCTTGAGATTTTGATATTTTGATATTTTGGCTTGAGAACAAAAGATATCCAGAGTAGATCTGGTTCCTGGTACAAGAGATCAAGGGGCAAAAACACGCCCAGTACCAAGTCTGAATCTGTATAGACACTTAGATTCAGGTATTCAAGACAGTTCCTTTAAGTTATATTGCACAGTGTGTGCAAAGGCTGCAGGAGTAAGAAGAAAGTATTCAGAGAGATCCACATGGAAGTTTCTTCACAACAAAGACACAAAGCCCTGTTTCAAAGATGAGCTGAAGAGAGCATGTCTGTGGGGGGCTCAGCTTGCTGCAGGGACAAGCAATCACTGTGTAGGGCACAGCAGTTTTCACTGTCACTGTACGCTCTCAGCTTGTGGAATCACCGTATAGCATGTGCCAAGTTGGTGTGCCTGACAAGAGCATGACTAGAGCAGAGAGAGGCCTTTTAGAAGGGAATCGCAGTGCTTAGACCTGGCCCTTAGTTTCCCTGTAATGAGAGCCACCTGGCTTTCCCTTGTTTTCACTGCTTTACTTTAGTTCCACTGAGGAGATCTGTGTACCACACAACCCTAGAGTTCAGCACCTGTTTTCTCCCGCCCTGGAGAAAATCAATTTGGAAAAACATATTTGGCCCTATCCTTCTCCCTTGGAATCTATGGTATCATCATGATCCAGCCAGGCTTGGGTGACCACTGCATCTTGAGACAGAAGTCTCCCCCAGTCTGTGCCCACAAGGGGTTGGGGGTGGTTGTGTCAGACAACTGTTCTGAGGAATTTGGCAGAGTTAACTTAGAAAGGGCTGCTGTTGGAATCAACAAGAGACCTAGTGGACTCAAACATTCCATAGGATGCTTTAGGAAAGACGTAAAAGGCTGTCAGTCATTGGAGACCACAGATGCAACCCACAGTAGACATGTCATCACCCCATCCTGACATCACTCTCGGGTCTGCAATATCCTCCTGAAAAAAGCAAACAAAATGAGTCTCATGGTTTATGATGGGTTGCATATTTTACTTTCTTTCAGGGATTAAAAGTTTCTTTCTCCCTTCCTCAATGTAATCTTCTAGTCCTTAGCCTGATATTCTGTGCCTGCCGATTGATAATTCTGGTACCAATCTTTATCATTATGTGGTTTAATGTGTCACAAGTAAAAATAACTCTGTTTTTGACCCAACATTTATATACCTTCAGTCGTCCTAGTCTTTTTATAACACTTTTCACGGAAAATGTTCCTGAAAGAATTTTCTAAACATATTCTCTGCCTCTCTCCTCCCTCTCCTGACCATGCTATACTCAAGCTTCTTTTACCCCACAACCACTTGAGCTCAAATGCTCTTTTCAAGGTTAAATGCCTCTTGTATTAGTTAGCTTTTGCTTTGAAACAAACCACTTCCAAATTTAGTGATTGGGTCAATTATTTATTAACTCAACCTTCTGGAGTTCAGCTATGTGGTCTGGGCCCAGCTGTGCTGTTTCTCTGTAGGTCTCTTCTTGTCCACTCTTGTTTCTGCAGTCAGGGGTGGATGACCTGGATCTAGGCTGGACTCAATCATATGTCTGGTGATTCACAGGCTATCAGCATGAATGTTGTGTTTCCCCTCCCCGCCACACCCCATCCCACAAATCTTCTACAGAAGAATAATTGGCATGGTCACATAGCAGCAACACTTAAGAGGACAAGAGAAGAACCTATAAGGTCTTTTGAAAACTAGGCTCAGTAATTTAGAATGTGTCATATTTTGTTGCTAGAATCAAATAACATGGCTGGCCCAGATTCCAAGCATTGGGAAGAAGAGTCTATCTCTTGACCAAAGGTAACTCTATGATCTAATGCAACTCTAGGTGACCAAATTCTCACCCCTGACCAGTTAGCATAACTTGACACTATTAACCTCTGCATCCTCCTATTTTTCATTTAAAACAATTTTATCAATGTATACTTCAAATATAATAAATTGTATATACTTAATGCACCACACTTTTGTAAGCTTTGATACTTGTGTACACCCTCGAAACCATCATCACTAGTGGTATAATGAACAGACTTTAACATTCACTCCCTAAGATTTCTGTGTGCCTTGGACGTGTCTCTCTACTACTCTTCTTCACCTTCTATCCCCAGCAAATATCTGTCTAATTTCTGTCACTATGGATTAATTTGCATTTTCTAGGTTTTTATATACATGAAATCATATAATATGAATTTCTCTTGTATAACTGGCTTCTTTCACTCAGTAGAAATGTTTTTGAGATTCATCTGTTTCTGTATCAATAGTTCTATTTTTATTATTTATCGATAAAGTATTTTATTGTATAGATGTACCAGAAATTGCTAATCCATTCATCTTGATGGAAATTAGGTTCTTTCTCATTTCGAATTCTTGAAAATAATTCGATATGAGAAACTAGCCCCTCAAGCTGTGCATCTGCACACCCTCATCCTGACTTGCATCACCAGTGTCCACTGTTGTTTTGCAGTGTGGAAACCCTGGAGACACAGTAGGTAGCCAGTCAACAGCCAAGTCTTCCACAGCTACTTATGGGCCCAGCTCTGTCTCCTGTCAGTGGCCTGCAGTATTATGCCCACCTGCAGCTACCACTTCCAGCTATGCAACTGCATGTACCCAACCCAAATCCCTTTGCTGGCCCCAGTGCCATGCGGAAGACCCATGAGAAGACTGTGCAGCCACAAGAGTATATACTGACCACTGGAGTTCCTACAACTGTCAATGCACTTGCATTTGGTCCTGCCATTTCTGTCGGCTCTGCCCTCCACCACTCTGTGTGTGCTTGCAACTGCCCCCTGTTGCTACCCAGAACCCTGCAGTTGCGCCTTGCAACTGAGTGTGTGCATTACACTGGTTGTGGCCAGTATTGCTGCCTGACCTGGTTCCTAGCTGCTGTGCAAGGAGCTTGAGTTCCATCAAGAGAAAGAATAGAGGTACTATTTTCTTCACATGTCCTTCATGTTCCCCATTAATTTCATTTAAGCCATTGTTTAAGGAAGAAAAATGTAATAGAAAATACATTTCCCACTTAGGAGAAAAATTTATTGAGGACTTATATTACTGTAGAAAATATTGACCTAATATATTTATGAGGGCAAAAGAATTGATGAGGAAGTAGTGAGTATCAATTAATAGGCCTGGGTGTTTGTGAGGAGTCCTCAATTCTATGACTTTATTTATTTTATACACCAAAGAAGAGGCTGCAGGATCTGCATATGGTTTAAGGCAGAAAGTGTCCACTACAACAGGGTAAAAGGCATCGTCAATTTGAATCAATGTTTCTCCCCCAAATTCAGGGGCAGTGGTGGGGAAGAAGCAGCCTTTTCACCTCCTCAGAGCCTTATCAGATTTCATCTTTGGAGATTTTAGACCCAATGGAAGTAGATTGTCATTATTCAGTTTTGAATTTTGAGCAATCCCTTTTCAAATGACCAGATTTATTTTTTTACAGTATTAAAAAATGTTTCAGGTTTTAATTTAGCTTTACAACTGGACTTTGTCTCCAGTAATCACAGCTGTATATTCATGATAGAATTTGGTTCCTTTTCTCTAGTTTCACTGAAAATTTGGGCTAGGTAATTAGCGTGGCTGCACTTTGAGCAGTGGCAAGAACTTCGTAGTCTGTTTTAGTTTTCTTAGAGCAGACAGTTAGCTGTCTAATCCTTTAGGAAAAACTGAATTTAGGGTCAATTTTGTCTCAGGATACCATCAAGGTGAGCCAATATTTTCCCGAAAGATGGTGCAGAGCCAGGAAAAATAATAAAAGGATTTTTCTTGAAGTGTTTCTACTTTCTTGAATTTGAGAGCAGTCTATGGGTTCTGAAATGTCAAAAAATGGAGTTCCACAGCTGTTCAGCAATGCGGTTGGCCACTTCCAATGCCAAGGCTAGATCATTAAGTAAGGCTCCTAGAGTAGCTTCAGGATCTCGATAGTCTGCAAGTTGCATCCAGTGTTGAGGCCCCGGGGACCCTATCAACATGTGAACTAGCTGATATAAATTGGAAAATATGGATTATAGGAGTGTGTGGTGATATTAATCTCTCACTTAAATGAGTGAAGTTCTTATGTAGATATGGCAAGACCTTAGCTATAGCACTTAACATTGCTTGATATGAGGGATACAAGGTACATCAAAATGTTATTCAGGGTACACTGCTGAGGCAGCCTAAACCTAAGCCTGAGCCTTACCCTTACCTTAACCCCAACTCTAATTTTAATTCTGACACTCACCCTAAACCAAATCTTAAATAAAACCCTAACCTAAACACTAATCCTACCCTACCCATAACTCTAACACTAATTTAACACCAAATCGTAAACTGAAAGCTATTTATACTCATAAGCCTAACCCTAACCCTAAATTTAACCCTAACCCTGACTCAAAAACTTAAACCTAATCCTAAAACTAACACTAAACCTAAACCTGACCCTAGCTTTGACCTTAATACTAAAACTCATGTTTAAGACCAAACCTATAATCTAAGGTAACTCAAATCCTAATTCTAATCATAAACTCAAGCCAAAACCTAACCCTCACCTAACCATAATGCTAACACTAACACTAAACTCAAAACCTAACCATAGCCCTAACCCTAAACTTGAACCTAAACTTGACACAAATTTAAAATTAAAACCAAATCTCAAAACTAACTTTAAGCCTAACCATAATTCTAACCCTAAAAGCAAACTCAGCTGATATCTAACCTCTTGCGAACCCTAACCATGATCCGATCTTAAAACCTAACCCTAACCTTAAATAAATCTAACTCTAACCATAAACTCAAAACTGATTTAACATAATTCCTATCCCTAACCTGAGTCAAAACCTAGCTCTAAAACTAAATGTAAATCTTAACCTAACTCTTGCCCTACCTCTTAATCTAACACTAACTCTAAAGTTAATTTAACAAAACACTAAATAAAAAGTTAATGCTAATTATAATCTTAAAAGAAACATAAACTCAACCTTAATCCTAACTCAGGTTTTAACACTATCCCAACTTTTTATTTATTTATTTATTAAAATTGATTAAAATTTTTATGGTGACATTGGTTAATGAAATACAATAAGTTTAAGCTGTACACTTTAATAGTAAGGCATATATATATTTACACTATGTGTTCACCTCTCATAGTTAGATTTCTTTCTGTCACCACATATTTGACCCCCTTAACCCATCTACCTTCCCCCTCCGCTCTGGTAACCACTAGTCTATTATCCATGTCCATGAGTCTCTATTTGTTTGTCCTGTTCATTTGTTGCTTTTAGGTTTATATCCCACATATAAGTAATATCATGTGATTTTCAACTTTGTCTGGCTTATTTCACTTAGCATGATTATCTCAAGGTCCATCCTTGTCACAAATGGCTGTATTTCATCTCTTCTTATGTCTGAGTATATTCCATTGTATATATGTACCACAGCTTCTTTAGACAATCATCTATTGTAAGACACTTCTGTTGCTTTCGTGTCCTGGCCACCATGAATAGTGCTGCTATGAACATCAGTGTGCTCATATCTTTTCGGATATGAGCTTTCAAGTCTTTGAGGTAAATACCTAGTAGAGGGATTGCTGGATCATATAATAAATCAATTCTTAGTTTTTTGAGGAACCTCCATACTGTTTTCCATAGTGGCTGTACCAATTTGCAGTCCCACCATCAGTGTCTGAGGGTTCCTTTTTCTCCACATCCTCTCCAACATTTGTTATTACTTGTCCTGTTGATTATAGCTATTCTAACAGGTGTGAGGTGGTATCTCGTTGCGGTTTTGATTTGCATTTCCCTAATAGCTAGTGATGTTGAACATCTTTTCAAATATTTGCTGCCCATTTTTTGATTTGATCATTTGCTCTTTTTGTTATTGAGTCATATGAGTTCTTTGGATATTAGGCCCTTATCGGAGGCGTTGCTTGCAAATATATTTTCCCATTTGAATGATTATCTCTTTACCTTGTTGTAGAAAATAACTAAACTATGTAGGGAGGCTAAAGGGAGATAAGAATTATTTTAACAAGGGCTGTTTGTATAGAATTCTCTTGGTTTTGACTCCCTGTTAAAGAATTTTTTTTTCTCCTTATGCAGAAGAACATCTCTCACATGGGAGTTTTTATCTCCTGTTTCCATGAAGAAAAGGGGAGATTAGAATGTCCTTTTTGTACTTGTTGTTTTTTAAGTGTTTTTAACTCAAATAATCCTTGCACCGAAGTAGCATATTTATGTGTGGCATATTCTGCCATCCTTTGACTCCAACACAAAGGATCATCCTGATAATCAGGCATTAATAACAAAGTTTGGCTTCTCTAGAAGTTATGTGCATCTAGTTGGGGTAGGAAATGGATTTGAAAAAATAAGAGAGGGAAGGAGACATAAAGTTTGCAGTAACCAATCACTGTATTTTTTTTTCTTTTTTTTTCTGTTAAGGAAAGAGACTCTATTGGCCATCACAGCAATCTGAAATAGTGTAAGTATTTTGCCAAAGCTAGTAGTTGAACATATAAAAATATATTTATAAGCATAAAGTATTCTATCATGAATGTTGCTTTAAAAATGAAAAACTATGTCACCACAAAAAAATAAATTGAAAAATGAAAAATGAAAAACTGGAAAATATTATATAATGAGAAAAGTTTCTAAAATGATTATTATGTCATTAGTTGTTTTATACTAATAAAATTTTGACAAACTATGTTAGTTGAAATAGCAATAGCTAAAATGGTAGATAAGCCCTTAAACACCTTGCTTACATAACAATTCATTGAGGGCATTTCTAGTTAGGTAGCTATTCTCCAAGCTGTGTCAGAGGCCTAAGCTCCTTTTATATCATTCTACAATTGTCAACATATGGCTTCCAAAGTTTTTCATTTTTTTTTTTTTGCCATCTCACACATCTAATAGAGGAAAAGGTTGTCAGACCTGGAAATGATGGAGATCATGTTGTTTCATATTTTATTGTGTAGAATTCAGTCACATGGCTTCATCTAGCAAGTGTGGCTAGGAAGTTAGTCTGTTTGCCTAGGAGTAAGAGGAAACCAATTAGGAGGCCCGGGAACTCTCTGCTATGTACTTCTCTAAAAACCTTCAAAAGCACGATAATTGATAAATGATAAAGAGATGATTGATGAAGAAGATAATCATCAGCGTTAGTTTTTTTTTTTTTTAACAGTTCATTCTATGTTTTAGGTCAAATTTAAGCCTATATACACATTTAGATTCAGTTATTTGCATTTATTCAAAAAGTAGCAACTTCTGCCAATACTTAATATGACATTTTTAATGTCCAAATTACTGGGTGCTTTATAGTAAACAAAACAATTCCGCTCATAATCCAAGTACAACTGAATCCATTATAGCAATTCTATTGACTCTTAAGGTAGAATTTTCTTCATAAACTGCAGGATGCAACGAGATTACCAAATTGCCTTTATGTGTTAGAATAAGAAATGAATTGAGACAGGGCACTATTTGCAATTGTTAGAAATGTTCTTCTGGAAGGTCAAAAATTCTTCCCCATGTGCTCAAATGACTGCCATTAATTTTAGAACTGAATAATTGGCTAGTTGTTTCTTCTCTAAGTTAACAATTTTATTAATAGAATCTATTTGCAGTTAGTAGTTCTATGCAAAGAAGGCAAGAAATGGTAAATTATTCATTGAAAAAAATTATTTTTAAAAGTTAGCAGTAAATAAAGACAATTAAAAAAAGAGAGAAAGAAAAAGAAAGCTAATGGAGTAATGCCCTGAAGAGATCTATGACCTTGCCCTGGCCTTAGTGCCATAATGTTTTAGCTAGAAAAGTTAATGAGCAATACGATAGGCAAGACTGGAGGCATACTTCTATTAATAAGGAAATGAGCTCCAAGCAAGAGCCCAGAGAAAAGGCTCAGAGTTGGTTGAGTTTATTTAAAGGGAAGTGTTCTGCACCATCTTTTTCCTTCTCTTGAGGCTTCCTATAAATGACTAGATACGGGGTGAGAAGTTTTGGAGAACAAAGTTGGGAATTTTATTGGGCTGAAACTGTGAGGAGGTTTTGAACCCACCTCAAATAGTAAGTACATTTTTTTTTTGTGAGTATCTCCTAGATAATTTGGTGAGAAACACAAGTGAGTTTTCATCCATCTTTGTTCTTGAGAAGACCAAAATGAAGACATTCAAAGAAGTTCTCAAAAAGTAGAAAACTGTAGGTTCCATAGCAAATAATTGGAGTCTACGCGTTACTATGTCAAAAAGAAAGGAAAGGATTTGGTAATAATATACATAATGAAGAAAATAGCCTTTAAAAGAGATTACCAATAATTCTTAGTGTTGTAAATATAGTTTACATCTCAATGTCTTACATATGTGTTATGTAGGATTTTCTGCTGTATTTATATTATATAATTTAATTTAGTGCTTAGATATTATAAAGACATCATTTTATGAAAGGAGAAAACTAATTGGTTGAGTGTAGTAAATGTTCCCAGATGCATCATCTACCTTCTCCTACACTATCTTAGCCTCTGCTCTAACCGAAAATTCTTAGGTAGCTTTTAGAAATTACCAGAGGAATGAAATCTAAATTCCAAAATACGATAAAGTGGTCTATTATGTAAAATTTTTATTTCTCTTGAGTCTTAACTTGTATCTTTGTGTAACTTCCAATTTAGTTCTAGACTAAATTACTAAAATATTCTGGAATCAATAGACTTTCCCATATTCTTTATTTGTACTTCTGTATATGCTGAGTCTTTACTGTGGAACATCCTTCCATATTTTTGTGGAGTGGCTAAACTCTACTTCCCTTCTAAATACAGTTCAAAACTATGCTGATCATGTTCGGAGACAGTTAAATATTTCTCCAACATGCTTCCTCAATACTGTAAGCTTCTATTATTGTGTGTTCACAGTGTATTGTATTTTTCATAGAGTTCTTCATTTCCACTCATGGTTGAAAACCTCTGGAATACAATGACTGGCTGCCTTTTAATGATATGCCCAGAACAAGTAAATCATTGTGAGAAAACTATCTCCTATGAGTCCTGACATACTAATAAAAGTACACTAATGTTTTAACTTGGAGAGTGTACACACTAACTCTATAGCTATAATATATAATATATGCACATAAACACATACATATTCTTTAATCTTTAAAAGATTTTTAAAACCTCTTTTTATTTTAATGTTATTTTCTTTTCAATTACAGCTGACATTCAATACTATATTAATTGCAGGTATACAGTATAGTGCTTAGATATTTATATAACTTACAAAGTCATCCCCTCATTAAGTCTAGTATCCAGCAACATACATAGTTATTATAATATTACTGACTGTAGACTCTATGCTTGTGACTAGTGACTATTTTGTAACTGCTAACTTGCACTTCTTGATCTCTTCACCTTTTTCACCTGTACCCCAACCCCTCTTCCCATCTGGCACCCATAAGTTTGTTCTCAGTATCTATAAATCTGTTTCTGTTTTGTTTGTTTGTTTTGTCCTTTAGATTACACATAGAAGTGAAATCATGTGCTATTTGTCTTTCTCAGTCTGACTTATTTCACTTAGCATAGTACCATCTAGGTCCATCCATGTTGTAGCAAATTGTAAAATTTCATTTTGTATGGCTGAGTAATATTCCACCATATATACATACCATATCTTATTTGTCCAGTCATCTTTTGATGGACACGTATATTACTGATTTTTTTGAAAATATCACTTCAGATACATGTCAAAATAGAAAATATAGAGTATCTGTCAAGAAACTAAATGTCTACTTCTCACCATCGAGATCATTAGTCAGTTGCATTTTAAACCCAAAAACATAATGTTATATTTTTCAAAGCTGTTTTTATCATTTTAATGGATCTATTATTCATCAAAACATTACTAAAACTGATATTCTTTAAACAAAATTGTCATTTTAACTATACTAACTTTTAAAATAAATATAATGTTAATTTAGAAAAGCTTAAACTAGAATTGGAAGTCTACCTCATTGATAAATTTATATCACATCAATTTTTAGAAACCAAAGCGAAACAAAAACCTTCATGTATTATAAAACCTGATAGGAATCAATACCTATATTCCTCTTGTGTGAAGCATTGGATTTCTCCAAGATGGAAGACAAGAATTTTCACTGTAGCACTGTTGTATATCACAGCTGACCATCACCAAAAGCAACAACCATCAACTTAAAGAGTAATAAAAATTCAAGTTAAAAAACTTATTAACAAGAAGAAAATAAAGCATCATTTTATTATGTATATTTTAATCACTGGGCTGTCTGGATCCAGAAAGATAAGCACTGCATACCAGATGACAGACATTGTACTAGTGTATGGTACATATATTTTTATTTAATCTTCACAATAATCCTGCCAGGTAGATGTTATTATTTTTATTTATCAGATGAGAAAACACGAGAAAATTGAGTTACTAAGTCTATGATAAAAGAAAAACCTACCAATAAAACAGGAATATGATACAATCTCTCCAATGATAAACACTTTTCCACAATTCCACTGGTGCCTATAGTGAAAACATGTGCCTCTATAAGCACTGACACTTATTTGAAGTGTTAAAATCAGTAACATAGATAGCAAAAAGTTAATTGGATTGCAATAAAAACTAATATTTCCACTGAATTATGTGTATGCAGGATTATAGGGCAGAAATACTTAGTCTGCAGGACAAAATGGAACTATATTTTAACACACTTTGATATACACATTCTTAAAAACAAAGGCAACATATAAAACCCAGTTCATACTCTACAGCAAAAATTGTTCAAATACTGCAAACTCAGGTAAAGCTTTAGTCTTAAGATGTAATGGCCGTATGTTATATATTACTAAAATAGCTTTTATGATTTATGACTTTCATGATAACCTAAATTATGTCAAAAAGAACTGATGTATATTTTAAGAAACATTATTTTCAAAATTATGTGTTCTCTGTAATATAATTTTAGAAGCTGCACATTACTAGCCTAAACTAATTGATACTAGTTCATGGACCCATAACTAAGGGTCATCCTGAGAAGCAACATTTAGCTTGAGTTACAATTTTACAAAGAGAACAATTATTTCAAAAGTGATAAAATTATGTGTGCTGCCCCAGGACCCATTGTCCTCGAAGAAAATTTTCATTTATCTAAATGCACCAAAGGAGTCTGCCTGTAGCATTTGGGCAAAGAGATTACAGTTGCAGACATGACTTGAATGGCAAAAGCGTTCGATGCAAGGCAGGTGAAGCTGGCCTCCCAGTAGGCCGGCAGCCAACGGCTGGCCCTCTGGCAGGAGGCAAAGAAGAAGTCCTGAGCAGTGGCTCCCATGTGGTCTCCAGGAACACTGGGGCCAGTGGAGAGTGCACACCCTGTTCCTCAGGTCTGGCCTGGGCTGAACCTGGGGAAGAGGTGGTGTGACTCAGTACTGGGAAGCCACAATACAGTGCAGTATTGATGGAGTCTCAGCTATAGGCAGGAATACTGAGCACTCATTTGAAGTTCAGGACGCACAAATGCAATCTTGGCTGTTGAATTCAGTCCTCTACTCACAGCTCCGTCACGGTGCTTATCACTGGCTTATCACCTTCAATGCCTGTAGAGATGTAGAAACCAAGCCTCAGGGAAGGCCCGGGCCAAGAGCTAGGCAGGTGCTCTCTTTCACCCTGAGGGCCTGGCTGGCAAATGTCCTAGCATTGGAGGGTCTAGGAGTTACCGCCCTGTCCCTACCTGGGCAATCAGCACCTGGCCAGGCACTGGGGGAAGTGTGAGGTAGCTGGCCATTTGGGTTCCAGTTCCCTCCCTGCCCTGACTGTCCGGTTCACCAATCTTCATACTTTTGATCTAAATTTCTGGGTGGCAAACAGGGGACAAGGAGCCCTTCTGAAAGTTTTTCTTTCTCCCTGGCCCTGTCTCCACTGGACTCTTCTGCAATCTCGAAGCAGCCCGGCCCAGGGCAGGTGAAAGCCCAGAGGGGAGTTCTGGGCGAACAGGGGCCAGTTGACATCAGTTCAACCTCTCTGGGACCCCGGACTGGCTCAGGTGAGTTGCCCAATTAACGCTCCCAGGAGGGAGGATTAGTTCTCAATAAATCACAGCTGTTGTACATGTGCTTGATGCCGGCCAGGCCATGGACTCTCGCCTCCCCCAGGCTTTTGCTGTGTCTAACCATCACCCTCAAGCCCTGTTCTTTACCCTGACTCCTTCCTTCCATTTGCCCTCTACTCTCAATTTCCACCTTCATACCGTGTCCCATTGCAACTCATGTGAATTTTCCAGCAGGCCTTTTCTCTTTTCCTTCATTTTTCTTTGTCTTGAAGGAAGTACGACATTCCTCCCTGCACCCGCTGTCCCATCTTCATCCCCCTGACAACCACTCCTATGTTCCTCATGCCACCTGTTTCACAACCCACTTCCAGCTGGTTTTCCCCACCCCCCATCCTCACCCTAGACACTCTTGCCCTGCACAGAGGAGTGGTGGGATGCAAGAAAATGCCCAGCTTCTGGGAGCAGGCCTGCCTTCAGGCCTACTGCCCAGTCAGGATGGGGCAGCCAGGGACTGCATTCTGGGGACATGGAGTTTGGTGATGTCTCATTCAGCCTGGCAAGAGGCTCAGAAAGCAAGACCACATGTCTGCCACAGCTGTGCCGTCAGGTTCACTCCCTTTTGTCCTTTAGCAAGGCATGCCGGAGGGCAGAGGATAGTGTGGAAGGCCCAGGCCTGCGGCAGCTCTGAAGTGAAAACTAGGTGTTGTCAAGGGCCTGGCTGGGATGCTGGTGTGACTTTGGGTATCTTTCTGTGTCAGGGTCAAACAGAGACAGCCCAAGGCCTGCCTCATTGGTCCTTCCTGCTGTGGGAGTTGTGTGGCTGTGCCACATCCTTAAATGTCAGGGGAACAGAGTTCAAAGAAGCACCATGTTACGTACCACGCCGTGTGTGTTTGTGTGTGTGTGTGTGTGTGTGAGTGTGTGTGTGTGTGTGTGTGTGTGTATGTGTGAGAGAGAGAGAGAGACGCGGGCGTGTGGCTATCCAGGCAGGTTGAAATATGTGAGTGTCTGCATGCGCATGCCTGTGTGAAAATGTCTTGAGTGTCCGGGTTCGTTTTCAGGTGTCTAATGATGTGGGCATTTGGAGTCTTTGCTAAAGTGTGGGTGCAAATCAGCAAGTGAGCCTAAACTGTCCTTTGCGTGTATTGATGTCCAGATGAGTGCGTGAGTGTTTCATATATTTTTCCCCAGAGAGACCTGTAGTCATTGGGCTGGGCCTGGTCTGAAGGAAGTTTATCAAAAGGGAGGGGAATCATCTCAGTCCTATTGTGAGAGTTTGCTGGGTGGCAGACAATGGCTGGACTCTGTGGGGAACATGTCAGGATGTGTGTAACTATCAGGTCATGACGTCGTGGATCTGAAACCGATAGAAACTTGGATTCCGTTCCTGCTTCAATCAAGGATCTCCATTTCAAACAGACCAGGAATCGAATTCAAGAAATCTGTTCGAACGAACCTCCACCCACACTGCAGCACAGCCCGGGATCATGCAGTTAGATTTTTGTGCGCTGCAGGCTGACGGCCACCGCGGGACCCACAGCCTGCTCCTGCTTGCTGACCCTCTCAGGTTAAGGGCAAATCCACAACAGAACTAAACCCTCTGTGGCCAACAGGAGGGAGCCCTGCGTGGCCTTTGGGGCCCAAGGAGGCCCAGTCCACCTGAGGCCAAACCTTGGTCCAGGGCCCTGATAGTTGAGGAGGGGGCCTGGCTGTGGCTCCTGTCACATGCTTTTCTCCATAGTGCATACAGAACTTTTCCTTTGCTCTGAGGTAACCTCGGGCTTCATTCTAGCTTTTCTCTCATAATGCTTTGGTGAATTTCAGGTGATTGTGGGAACACGGTTGTCCTAGATGCCCGACATTTCTAGTGGCCAGCCTTGAATTTCAAGCATTCTCAATGCGTCAGCTGTGGGCAGGAAGACTCTGCATCACCCATCATTATCCAATCGATCCTCTAGGCCCCTTTCACCCTCCCCGACCCCATTCTCATCTAATCCTTGACTCGCAGTTGCCCTTGAACCACTTACAAGGCTTTGCTTTACAGAATCAGAGCGTCCTGGATTGTTCCTGATGGATTCAGGATTGTTTCCAGGAGGAATCAGAGCAGAGTTGCAGACAGAGGCAGAAACTCTGACAGGACAGGTATATCCAACTGTTGGGAACTGTCTGGGTCCTGGGAGCCATATTTCACTCGACTCCCAGGAGACAGGTGCTTCCCTGGTACCCTTTGTCCACGATGGGAATGTTGATTTTTCTACAAATCTTACTTTTTTTTGATCAACTATTGAGAAAAGAAGCATTGAGTCAGCATGACAGCTTTCTTTTCGTGACTCCATTCTGGGCTACCTGATCTGGAAAGTATTAGTCTATAACTCCTCTGGCCCTTTAAAAGCCGCCTTCTCACTGAGAGTCAAACCCTTGCTTTTCGAGTTCATCTCCTTTTCAAATCAGGGGATTCATGTCTTCCACATGGTCCCATGAAACAGTCATGCGCCCAATCTGCCAGTCATTTTCAACTTCCTTTCACCATCCACCAATGTTTTCTGCTACCATCTCTGCGAGCCAATGGAAAACCATCTCTTTAAGTTCTCACAGCAATCCAGTTTGTATCTGGTTCTATTGACACCAGAATGTCCGACTTGGCCTTGGCGCCACAAACCCTCCTGCGGTCTCATTTGTAGTAAATGAAACCAAGCCGATATGCGTGGCTTAGAATCTTAGGAAAATGTCAGGTATACTAACTCATTCGCCAATAGTCATTTAGTCCATTGCAAGCTGAGCACCAGCTAATGGTGTTTGACAGTCACCCTGGAGCTGACCCCGTTTACACAGACGGTTGTTCTTCCGCTGCTCTGAGATTCTGGTCATCCCTTGTCTGTTGTTTAAGCCTGAGAATTCGCTTTTGCTTGTTTTTGTTTAAAATTAGACGTTCTTAACCTTGGCAGCATGGCCCAGAGGGAATCACGACAGGGTTTTGTGACCACCCTGCAGGAAACACGTGCCCATCAAGAGACTGGCCTGTATAAACCACAGGGAGATCATGCGAAAGTTGAGGATGTCGAAGATCTCTATTCGGAATAATGAATACATATCACTTGATAAAATTCATATAATCACAGTGAAAATATTAGTCTGTGTGTAACAGAAGGTGACTGAGACAGCCTCCTAACTGACCTCCAGTCGAATGTTGTGTCCACATTACAAAACTTACTCGAGGTCAATGATATATGCAGCCAGACAATGATCGTTAATTTGTCTCAGGTTTGTTGTCAGGAAACCTGCTTTAAGGCATTGGAGGCAGCGGTGGCACTTTGGCTGCATTGAAAATTGTGCTGTGAGGAAGTGACTGGATAGCAGTGGAAACATCAGCCGCCATTTTGCTGTACTGTAGGAAAAATGCTGAGTTATTGTAAGGATACCTCTTCATAGTGATAAAAATAGCTGCCTCAGCATTCCTCTATAGCAAAGCTCAGACTGCAGATTCTAAGAGGGACTGGCTTAATGACCATGGAGAGAAAGCTGAGGTATTGACATTGAAGCAGTTCCTTCATTGTGTTCTGAAAACTCTTGGGTTAGGCCAGCAGAGGAAATGAGGTGGAAGTCACCTGAAAATATCATAACAAGAACTAGGAAATCTCGTGGCATTCACGTGGCATCCTCGGAAATCTCGAGAATCACGTGACCATCAAGAGACTGGTCGGAGGGCATCACAAGGAGATCAAATAACATTGGGTTGATAGTGTGGCACTCACTTTTGAGATCAAGTAACATTGAGGTGATAGTGTGGCACTCATTTCTACATTCCTTGGTAAAATTCACATAAACACTGAGAAAAGAAGAGTCCGTGTGTAACAGAGTGTGGCTGAGACAGCCGCCTCACTGTCCTTCAATCAACGGGTAATGTCTGCATGAAAAGACTTGCTTGAGGACAGTGGTGTAGGCTACCAGACAATGATCATTAGGTAACTGGCTTGAAGTTTTGACTGTGGTCAGGCAATCTGCTTGTATGCAATGGGAGTGGCTGTCGCACATTAATGCCCTTGAAATTTGGAAGCTGATTCTGCTTGAGGAAGCTACTTTAGAGTGGTGGAAACAGCAGCTGCCATTTTGCTGTAAAAATGCTGAGTCATTGTAAGCATAACTCCTAACAGCTTCAAGTGCGATTCCCGCACTATTCTTGGATGCAGACCTCACGCCACTATTGTCCAGAGGGAATTGCTTAATGGCCAGTGCATCAAAGCTGAAATATTGAAACTGAAGCAGCTCATGAGATGTGTTTTGAAAACACTTGGTTGAGCATAGGGGGAGAGGAATGGGGTGGAAGTTGCCTGAAATTCACGTAACAAACATGGGAATCATGCTGCGGTCACGTGAACACCTCACAGGATTCACATGGGGTAAAGGAGAGCCCCGTGGGAATCACATGTCTATCAGGTGACTAGCCTTGTTGCTGAGGGCATAAGTGTTCTCTCTATTTCTTCGAATGAACCAGGCTTGTGTGCGCGGGAAACGTTTTCCACTTGAGTTTACCTTGAAAAAGAGACCGGCATGGGGTCATGTATTCAAATACCCAATCTACTTCTCTTGATCTGGGCGGATGATTGGGTCCTGGACCATGAACTTCTATCGACTTTTTCTTTTTTTCTACCAAGACTGTCTTGTTACCATGGACCAAATCATCCAATAATGTTCCCTTTATTTCGAAAAAGTGCTCTAGATTATTTGGGCCAAGTTCTCCACTCTGCTTCCTGGAAATAGAAACAATGCTTGATTGTGCTTGCAAGCTCCCCAAATGAGTTCCTGAGAAAAATGTCCAGGCTTTGTGCTGAGTTTCTAAGTGCCCACACTACCTTCTCTTACCAAGGTCAACTTTCAATAATTGGTGAAAGGGAAACATTGGTGATGTGGGACAGGTTGTGCTAAATAGATTGTTGGGATGACACAAGTTTGGTGCCACTGACTAAAATTTCGATCGTAAATGCATTAAAGGGATTACAGTCTGGTATCATGAACAGAGTCCTCCAGTTTTCCTCCTCTTAGGAGATGACATCTTGGTTCTGTGGGCCAAGGTCTAAATAAGAGTTTCTGGTATCAGGGACCAAGCTGGGTGTTGTGGGTCTAGTTTTACAGTCTGGTCTTTGTTACTAATTGGATGGTCTTGACTTTGTGGGCCTGGGGCTGCCCACTAGTTCCTTTTAGGAGATCCAAGCTTGGTGCTGATTTCCACAGTCTCCATTCTAGTTTCTCTTCCATAACGAAGGCTTGTTGCTGTGGGCCTAGGTCTCTAGGCAACACTCCTTCAGAGAGGACCAGCTTAGAAATGTGCGCCCAGGCCACCTACTCAGTCTCTGTTAGGAAAAAAGGAAGAAATGTTGTGGGCCAATTTCTCAGCTCTACTTCCAGGAAATAGGGGAAAGGTTTGGAACTGGAAGCTAAGGTTAGCACTCTGGTTCCTGATTAGAAATCCAGGCAGGAGACAAGGTCCTAGGTCTTGAGTTAAGATTCTTTTACCTGACGACAAACTTTCTAAAAGTTTTTAGAAAGGACAGGCTTAGCGCTATGGATCCAAGTCTCCATTGTACTTATTGTTAGGAAAAGACAGGCTTTGTGCCTTGGGCCTGTGTCACCACTCCACACTCTTTCAAGGGAAGACAGTGTTGCTGGTATGAACGGGGCCTCCATTCTTCCTTCTGTTCAGAGAAGACAGCTTTTTTGTGGGCCACACACTGCACGTATGTTTCTGTTCACAGTGGCTGCTTTGGGTATAATGTGAGTAGTTGTTTCATCTAGTCTGTTATAAATTAGGTGGTCTTGACCTTGGGAGCCTAGTCAGGCACACTCGATCCTGAGAGGGTAGTCCAGGCTTGGTGTCACTCATCTAAGTCTCCATTTTACTTTCCCTTGCATAAAGACAGACTTGATACTGTGGGCCTAGGATACCACTCAACAAACATTCAGGGAGGACACACTTAGAACTGGGGGCCCAGGCCACCACTTCAGTCTCTGTTAGGAAAAGATAGTAGCTGTAGGCTGAGGTCTCAGCTCAACCTCATGGAATAGGTGAAGTGATTGGAATTGTAAGCCAAAGTCACCATGTTTGCTCCCAACAGAAATTCTGGGCATGGAGTCAAGGTTCTAGTTCTCCAAGAAAGTTATTTTTACCAGAGGAATGGCTGGCCTTGTGGTATAAGGTCTCCAATCTACTTATTTTCAATGAGGACAGGTTTGGTGGTTTTAGACCAGTTTTAGACCCGTTGTATTAGTGTTAGGAAGCAACTGGCTTTGTGTCATGAGCACAGGTCTCCAGTTTACATCATTTGAAGGGATAAATAGTACTATTAACATGAACTGAAGACTAATTTCTTTTTTGTAAGAGTAGACAGCTTTGATCTGTGGCCATGCACTGCACATTAATTTCAGTCACAGGATCTAGGATGTTGGAAGTGTGAGTAGGTCTTTAGCCTAGTTTGTTCAAAATTAGACAGCATTAACCTTGGGAGCATGGCCCCGCTAGAATCATGACAGGATATCATGACTGCCCCATAGGAATCATGTGCCCATCAACAGATTGGTCTGTATGAAACACAGAGATCATGTGACAGATGGGGATGACGAGGTGCTCACTTTGGAATGATGAATGCATATCACTTGATAAAATTCACATAAATACAGAGAAAATATTAGTCTGTGTGTAACAGAAGGTGGCCGAGATAGCCTCTTAATTGACCTCCATTCAAATGTCGTGTCCACATTACAGAACTTACTTGAGGTCAACAGTACATGTGGACAGACAATGATTGTTAATTCACCTCAGGTTTTGTCTGTTGTCAGGAATGCCTGTTTTATGACTTTGGAGGCGGTGGTCACACATTGGCTGCGTTGAAAATTGGAGGCTGAGTGTGCAGTGAGGAAGCGACAGGATATGGTGGGAACAATAACCACCATTTTCCTGTTGTGGAGAAAAAATGCTAAGTCATTGTAAGAATACATCTTCATTGCGGAAAGAATGGCTGCCTCAGTATTCCTCTATAGCAATCCTCAGACTACAAATTCTGAGAGGAACTGCTTTAATGACCATGGAAAGAAAGATGAGGTATTGACATTGAGGTAGTTCTTTCAACGTGTTCTGAAAACCCTTGCTTTAGGCCAGCAGATGAAAATGACATGGAAGTCACATGAAAATCTCATAGCAAGAACTCACGATTCTCGCGGTATTCTTTCGGCTGCCCTGTGGTAATCACATGACTACCAAGAGACTGGCCTGAGCGCATCACAGGGAGATCACATGACGTTGGAGTGATGGTGTGGCACACTCTTTTGAGTTACTCTTCTACGTTCATTAGTAAAATTCAAATAAACACTGAGAAAAGGAGAGTCCTTGTGTAACAGAGCGTGGCTGAGACAGCCACCTCACTGCCCTTCAATCGAAAGGTCAAGTCAGCATGAGAAGACTTGCAGGAAAACAGCGGTGTAGGCTACTGGACAATGATCATTGGATAACTGGCCTGAGGTTTCATCTGTGGTCGGGCAACCTGCTTGAAGGTAATGGGAACAGATGTCGCACATTAACTGCTCTGAAATTTCAAGGTTGAGTCTGCTTGAGGAAGCTACTTTACAGTGGTGGAAACAGCAGCCACCATCTTGCTATATTGTAGCACAAGTGCTGAGTCATTGTTAGCATAACTCCTAACGGCTTCTGGTGCGACTCCCACAGTATTCTTGCATGCGGACCTTAGGCCACTATTGTCGCAAGGGAATTCTTTAATGGCCAATGCATCAAAGATGAAATATTGAAAATGAAGAGTTTATGAGACATGTTTTGAAAACTCTTTTTTGAGGATAAGGAAAGAGGAATAAGGTGGAAGTCACCTGAAAATCATGTAGCAATCACTAGGGAATCACAAGGCAGTCACATAAACACCTTGCAGGATTCACATGGGGTCATGGAAGACCCCACGAGAATCAAGTGTCTACCAGGTGACTAGTCTTGTTGCTGAGGGTGTAGGTTTTCAGTCTACTTTTTAGAATGTACCAGGTTTGAGTGTGTGGGAAACATTTTCCACTCGAGTTTACCTTGAAAATCAGACTGGCATAGTGTCGTGTTATCAAACAACCACTCTACTTCCCTTAATCCAGGCAGAGGACTGGTTCCTGGGCCATGGACTTCTATCAACTTTTTTTTTTTCTACCAAGACATTCTTGTAGTGTGCCAAGTCCTCCACCTAAGGTTCTGTTAAGGAAAGTTAGGCTAGATTCTGTGGGCCAAGTTCTCCACTCTACTTCCTGGAAATAGGAACAATGCTTGGCCATGCTTCCAAGCTCCCCAGTCAAGTTCCAGAAAGAAGAGTCCATGCTTTGGACCAAGTACCTAAGTGCCCACACTACCTTCTCTTACCAGGGGAAAGGCTTAGTGCTATAGGGTATGGTCACCTTTTAATAATTGGCAAAAGGGAAAATTGGTGATGTGGGACCAGGTTGTGCTGAATGCACCATAAGTATGATACAAGGTTGGTGCCATTGGGCCAAATTTCTATCGTAAATGCTTTAAAGGGAGAACATTCTTGGGGCCGTGAACCAAGTCCTATGTTCCACCTCTGCCTAGAAGCTGACAGCTTGGTTTTGTGGGCAAAGGTATCCCCAATAATTACTGGTAGCAGAGGACAGGCTGGGTGTTGTGAGCCTAGGTCTTCAGTTGGGAGGTTGTTACCAATTGGATGGTCTTGACCTTGTGGGCCTGGGTCTGCCAACTAGTTCCTTTTAGGATGTCCAGGCTTGGTGCCAATTTTCAGTCTCTGTTCTAGTTTCTCTTCCATAAAGAAGGCTTGTTGCTGTTGGCCTGGGACCAAAGGCGACATTCTTTCATAGAGGACAGGCTTAGAACCATGGGCCCAGGCCACCCCTTCCATTTCCATTAGGGAAAGACAGAAGAAATGCTGTAGGCCAATTTCTCAGCTCTACTTCCTTGGAACAGTGATAGGCATTGGAACTGTAAACCAAAGTCAGCACTCTGGTTCTTGATTAGAAATACAAGCAGGAGACAAAGTCCTAGGTCTCGAGTTAAGATTTTTTTACCTGAGGACAGGCTTGCCCTGTGGGTTAAGGTCTCCTATCTACTAGTTTTTAGAGATGACAGGCTTAGTGGAAAGCGTTCCAGTCTCCCTAGTCCTTATTATTAGGAAAAGACAGGCTTTGTGCCTTGAGCCCGTGTCATTCCACATTCTTTCAAGGGAAGACAGTGTTGCCGGCATGACTGGAGGCCTCCATTCTTCCTTTTGTTCAGAGAAGACTAGTATTTTTGTGGGCCATATACTCCACATGAGTTTCTCTTCACATGGGCTACTTTGGGTTTAGTGTGAGTAGTTGTTTCGTCTAGTCTCTTATAAATTAGATGGTCTCGACCTTGGGAGCCTGGGTCTGCATTCTAGTTTCTGTGAGGAGAGTCCAGATTTGGTGTCACTAGCCTAAGTCTCCATTCTAGTTTATCTTGCTTAAAGACTGACTTGTTGCTGTGGGCCTAGAAAACCACTCGACATTCATTTAGGGAGGACTGGCTTAGAACTGGGGGCCCAGGTCACCATTTCAGTCTCTGGTAGGAAAAAACAGAAGAAATGTCGAGGTCTCAGCTCTACCTCTTGCAATAGGTGAATGGATTGGAAGTGCAAACCAAAGTTGCACTTTGGAAATGCAAAGAAGACAGTGCAAACCACTGTCTTCCCTTGAAAGAATGTGGAATGACTGTCACTCCTAACAGAAAGTCCAAGCCTGGAGCCAAGGTTCTAGTTCTTCAAGAAAGATATTCTTACCAGAGGAAAGGCTGGCCTTGCGGTTTAAGATCTTCAATCTACTAATTTTGAACAAGGACAAGCTTGATGGCTTTAGACCAGGGCCCCATTGTATTAGTGTTAGGAAGCAACTGGCTTTGTGTCACAGGCCATGGTCTCTAGTCTACATCGTTTGAAGGGAGAACAGTACTATTAACATGAAAGGAGTTCTCCCTTCTTTTCTGTAAGAATAGACATCTTTGATCAGTGGGCCATGTACTGCACATTAGTTTCTGTCACAGGGTCTAGGTTGTTGGTTGAGTGCGTACATCTTTAGCCTAGTCTGTTCAAAATTAGACGGTGTTATCCTTGGGAGCATGGCCCTGCAGATGGCAGGACTGGATCACATGACTTCCCCATGGGAATTACGTGCCCATCAGGAGAGTCGCCTGTATGAAACACAGGGAGATCATGTGACAGATGAGGATGATGTAGTGCTCCCTTTGGAATGATGAGTGCATATCACTTGATAAAATTCACATAAACACTGAGAAATCATTAGTCTGTGTGTAACAGAGGTGGCCAAGACAGCATCCTCAGTGACCTCCAATTGAATGTCGTGTCCACATTACAAAACTTACTTGACGTCAACGATATATGGCGGCCAGACTATGATTGTTAATTCGCCTCAGGTTTTGTCTGTTGTCAGGAAACCTGCTTTATGGCAGTGGAGGTGTGTTAAAAATTGGAGGTCGAGTGTGCTGTGAGGAAGTGATTGGATAGTGGTGGAAACAGCTGCCATTTGGTTGTATTGTAGGAAAACTGCTGAGTCATTGTGAGGGTACTTCTTCATGGTGGAAAGAACAGCTGCCTCAGAATTCCTCTATAGCAAACCTCAGACTACAAATTCTGAGAGGGACTGGCTTAATGACCATGGAAAGAAATCTGAAGTATTGACATTGAGGTAGATCCTTCAAAGTGTTCTGAAAACTTGATTTAGGACTTGAGGTGGAAGTCACCTGAAAATCTCATAGCAAGGACTCGTGATTGTTGTGGTATTCACATGGCTCCTCTGCAGGAATCACATGACCATCAAGGGACTTGCCTGAGGGCATCACAGGGAGATTATGCGGAATTGGGGTGATGGTGTGGTACTCACTTTTGAGTTGCCTTTCTACATTTCTTGGTAAAATTCACATAAACACTGATAAAAGGATAGTCCATTTGTAATAGAGCGTGTCAGACACAACCACCTCACTGCTCTTCAATCAAAAGGTCATTCTCCATAAGAAGACTTGTGAGAAGACAGTGGTGTCAGCTTCTAGACAATTGTCATTAGAAATCTGGCCTGAGGTTTTGTCTGTGTTCAGAAAACCTGCTTGAAGGCTGTCACACACTAACCACACTGAAATTTGGAGTCTGAGGCTGCTTGAAGAAGCTACTTTGGAGCGGTGGAAACAGCAGCCACCATTTTGCTGTATGGTAGCAAAAGTGCTGAGTCATTATGAGCATAAATCTTAACAACTTCAATTTTGACTCCTACGCTCTTCTTGGATGTGGACCTTAGCCCACTACTGTTGAGAGGGAATTGCTTAACGGCCAATGCATCAAAGCTGAAATTTTGAAAATGAAGTTATGAGACATATTTTCCAAGTACTTGGTTGAGGAAATGGCAAGAGGAATAAGGTGGAAGTTACCTGAAAATCATGTAGCAAAGGATATCTTTGGAAACATGGAAAAGTAGGAGACGTCCCCAGATCTCTTTCCTTAAAACAACAATAAGCTGACTATCTAAAACTCAACAAAAGAATATCAAAGCTCCAAAACTGCACACCAGCATGTCTGAGTGTGTGATTTGCACATGAGAGCAACCACAGATAATAATCCCAGGTTTTGAATGGCGGATTGGGAGAAATGAAGAAGCTGCTTATTGCAGCCACCAGAGCTACCTGTAGGAGGAGGGGGAGGGAAAAAGGAGTGGTGAATTCCCTGAACAGCCCTGTCTGGGAAAGCTGTGAGCTCTCCACGGCCGGTGGCAGGGCCCAGTCATCAGGGCAGAAGGCAGAGATGCGGGTCGGCAGAAAAACAACAGTTGATTTTTTACCAGTTGCGGCTGCAAAACTGAGGCTGAGCTGTAGCCCAAACCCCCAACTCAGAAGGCCCCTTCCTCCATACTCAGAGACCAAACACTGCAGAGCCCCAGGAGAATCTGAGCAAATGCTACCAAACTGTTGCTAACACTGACAGAGACTGAAAATGAGAATAGTGAGTGCGATTAAATATCTATTAGAAAATAAAAAGGCATTTTTAAGGCTTTATATAAAGCAGAGATTCAAGAGGCTTAGATGCCACCTACTGGAAACCAAAGGAAAAGGGCCTTCCTTGCAGCAGGCTAAAGAGAGACCTTCATATAATAAATCTTCTTTCTGGAAAAAAAGCAGAATATTTCCATTAATGCCCAGGCAAAGAAATCATCCTTTAGACACCATGAACAACCATGGTGAAAAAGCATCTCAGAAAGAAAGAGAAAAATCTTCAGAAAATAAGCTTACAGATATGGAAATATGCAATTTAAATGGTAGAATTCAAGATGGTACTTCTGAAAAAAACTCACTGAATTCCAAAATGTGTCATATCAACAATTTCAGAAATTAAAAAAAAAAAAAAACACCTAGATGAGCAGAGCAAGGAGATTGAAACCCTCAAAAAGAACCAAATAGAACTTCTGGAGATGAAGAACACACTGCAAGAGTTGAAAAATAAAATAGCAAGCTTGGGAAATAGAGTTGACCAAATGGAAGAAATGATCAGTTATATCGAAGACAGAAATCTAGAAATAAATCAAAGGAAAAAGAGAAGAACTGAAGAATGAAAAATAATGAAAGAGAAATTCAAGAACTAGCTGATACCATCAGGAGAGGAAACATAAGAATAATGGGCATTATTGAAGGTGAGGAAAAGGAGCAGGGACTAGAAAGCATTTTCAGACAAATAGTGGACGAGCATTTCTCATATCTAAGGAATGAGCTGTAGCTTGAAATTCAAAAAGTCAACAGAACACCCAATTATCTCAACCCAAAAAGGCCTTTACCAGGACACATTGTATTAAAATTATCAAAAATCAGTGACAAAGACAGAATTCTCAGGACAGCCAGGGAGAAGAAAATGGTAGCTTATAAAGGAAAGCCCATTAGATTATCCTCACATTTCTCAGTGCAAACCTTACAAGCCAGAAAGCAATGGAATCAAATATTTAAACTATTAAGTGAAAGGAACTACCAGCCTAGAATAATGTATCTAGGTAAGTTCTCCTTAGATACGAAAGATAAATTAAGACCTTTCCAGATATAGAAAAATTAAGAGAATTCTCCACTATGAGAGTGCACTACAGGAAATACTGGTAGGGGTAAGCTCACCTAAACAAAATGACACACACACAAAAAATACATAACTATGAGTAAAATGATTATCAGGCAAATAGAAGCAGAGGAGTCCAAGAAGAGAATTATTATAACAAGATAGTAATGAACGTTGAGCATACATAAGGACAAATTGAGATAACAATGACTGAAAAGGGGAGGATTCAAAGATCCAATGTCGCAAAGGGAAAAGAAAATGTATGACTGTATATGTGTGTGTGTGTGTGTGTGTATAAATATATATAAATAAATGTATATATATTTATATATATTTATATATATAAATATATATAAATAAATGTATGACTGTATATATGTAAAAAATATATATATACATATATATAACTATCCTTTACATATTCGTAATGATAACCACACACCAAAGAGATTCAGAACTGAAGTATATAACATAAGACAAGAAGAACCAGAGGCAAAACACACAAAATCCAGTCAAAATAAAGAAAACAGAAACACAAGGACAAGGAAGCAATGGAAACACTGAGCTACCAGAAACCAAAAGATAAAATGGATATAAGAAGACCTCATATTTCAATAACCACCCTAAATGTAAATGGACTGATCTCACCAATCAAAAGGCAGAGTTGCAGAATGGATCAAAAAACAAAACTCAACCATACGCTGCCTCCAGGAGACACTTCTCAGCTCCAAAGACAAATATAGACTCAAAGTGAAAGGGTGGAAAATGATATTTCAAACAAATGGCATTCAGAGAAAAGTGGCAGTTGCAGTACTAATATCAGATGAAATAGATTTCAAAATAAAAAAAGTAAAGAAAGGTACCGAGGGACACTTCATAATGATAAAGATAATCTGGCACCAAGAAGACATAACACTTATTAATATCTATGCTCCCAATCAGGGAGCCCCAAAATATGTAAAGCAATTACTAACAGAACTAAAGGGAGAAATGGACCAAAACACTATCGTAGTAGGGGACATAAATACCCCACTGTCGGATTTGGACAGATCATCCAAACAGAAAATCAATCAGGAAATAACATCCTTACACGACACATTAGACCAACTGGATATAATTGACATATTCCATCCCAAAATTGCTACTTATACATTCTTCTCTGGAACATTCTCAAGAATCGACCACATAGTGGGACACAGAAATAGCCTCAACAAATATAAGAGGGTTGAGATCATACCAACCATATTCTCTGATCATAATGCTTTAAAGCCAGATCAACTGCAAAAAGAAATCAGGAAGAACCACAAATACATGAAGATTAAAAAACATGCTACTGAAGAATAACTGGGTCAGAGAAGAAATAAAAAGAGAGATCAAGAGATACATGGAAACGAATGATAATGATAGTACAGCCTATCAAAAGTTTTGGGACATGGCAAAAGCAGTCATAAGAGGAAAGTCCATATCATTACAGGCCTATCTCCAAAACCCAGAATGAGCTCAAATAAACAACCTAACGCTTCATCTTAAAAATCTAGAAAAGGAAGAATAAATTAGGCTTAAAGTTAGCAGAAGGAAAGAAATCGTCAAAATTAGAGCAAAAATAAGTGAAATCGAAAACAAACGAACAAAAAATAAATAAAAATAAGTAAATACAACAAGGAACTGGTTCTTTGTGAAGTTTAATAAAATTGACAAACTCCTGGCTAGACTCACTAAAGAAAAAAGAGAAAGGACACAAATAAACGAAATCAGGGATGAAAGAGGGGAAATTACAACTCACATCGCAGAAATATAAAGGATCATGCAAGAATACTATGAAAAAGTATATAACACCAAATTTAATAACCTAGAAGAAATGGACAAGTACTTAGAAAAATACAATCTTCCTAGACTGAATCAAGATCTGTAAAATCTAAATAGACCGATCAGCAGTATGGAAATTGAAACAATGATCAAAAACCTACCAAAAAGTAAAAACCTAGGACCAGATGGCTTCACCAGTGAATTCTACCAAACATTCAAAGAAGATTTAATACCTATTCTCCTCAAACTCTTTAAATAATTAAAGAAAAGGCAATACTTCCCAACTCATTTTATGAGGCTAATATTACTCTGATACCAAAACCTGGTAAAGATAACACAAAAAAAGAACTACAGACCAATATCTCTCATGAACACAGCTGCAAAAAATCCTAAACAAAATACTAGCGAAGAAAATAGAGCAACATATTAAAAAGATTATACACCACGATCAAGTGGGCTTCATCCCAGGGACACAGGGATGGTTCGACATATGAAAATCGATTAATGTCATATACCACATAAACAAACTAAAAAATAAGAATCATACGATCATATTAATAGATGCAGAAAAAGCCTTCGACAAGATACAGCATCCACTTATAACCAAAACACTTCACAAAATCAGTATAGAAGGAAATTACCTTAACATAATAAAGGCCATATATGAGAAACCCTCAGACAACATTATACTTAATGGTGAGTAACTAAAATCTTTCCCTCTAAGATCAAGATCAAGGTAAGGCTGTCCACTATCTCTACCGCTATTCCATACAACATTGGAGGCCCCAGTGAGTGCAATCAGACAAGAGAAAGATATAAAAGGCATCCAAATAGGAAACACAGAGGTCAAACTGTCACTATTTGCGGATGACATGATTCTCTATATAGAAAACCCTAAAGACTTCACAAGAACACTACTAGAAACAAGAAGCAAATACAGTACAGTAAAGTTTCTGGATACAAAATCAACATTCAAAAATCCATAGTGTTCCTGTACTCTAATAACGAAGTAACAGAAAAAGAAGTGGAAAAAATAATTCCTTTTGCAATTTCAACAAAAAGAATAAAATACCTAGGAATAAATTGAA
>NW_011889536.1:41677-42058 GCF_000151845.1 Pteropus vampyrus | reverse complement strand
GAAACATGTGAAGGACCTATAAAATGAAAACTACAAGACTCTATTAAAAGAAATCGAAGAAGATATGAAGAAATGGAAAGATATTTCGTGTTCTTGGATTGGAAGAATCATAGTTAAAATGATCATATTACCTAAAGCATTATACAGATTTAATGCAATCCCCATCAAACCCCCCTGGCCTTTTTTAAAGAAATAGAACAAAAAATCATCAGATTTATATGGAAACACAAAAGGCCATGAATTGCCTAAGCCATCCTGAGAAAAAAGAACGAGGCTGGAGGCATCATTCTGCCCAACTTCAAATTATACTACAAAGTGACAATAATCAAAGCGGCATGGTATTGGCAAGAAAATAGACACATGGACCAGTGGGACAGAATC
>NW_011889536.1:38255-40928 GCF_000151845.1 Pteropus vampyrus | reverse complement strand
TTTACTCCAAAGACTTGAAAGCTCATATCCAAAAAGCTATTTGCACACTGATGTTGATTGCATTATTCACAGTGGCTAGAACATAGAAGCAACCGAAGTGTCCTACACTAGATGATTGTCTAAAGAAGCTGTGGTACATATATACAATGGAATATTACTCAGACATAAGAAGAGATGAAATACTGCCATTTGCGACAACATGGATGGACCTCGAGATAAGCATGCTAAGCAAAATAAGCCAGACTGAAAAAGTTGAAAATCACATGATTTCACTCATATGTGGGATATAAGCCTAAAAGCAACAAATGAATAGGACAAAGAAATAGAGACTCAGGGACATGGACTATAGACTAATGGTTATCAGAGGATAGGGTGTGGGGGAGTAGAGTATGGTAGACGCTTAAAGGGGGTCAAATCTAGGGAGGTAGGTGGAGGGTGAAGTGGGTAAAGGGGATCAAAGATATGGTAGTTGAAGGAAACTGGACTTTGGGTGGTAAACACACAATAGAATGTACAGATGTCAATTATAATGTATACCTGAAAATTATATAATTGTATTAACCAATGTTACCCCAATGAACTTCATATAAATAAATAAAAGAAAACTAATTTAGTAGATGAAAGTGGTGGGGAAAATGACTGTGAGACCTGATTTAGCGAATCTCCAAACACTCACCGTTAATGTCTGGAGATGAATAATGAAAATACACAAATAACTGAGTTAGCAGAGGAGTGCCAATTTGTTAATTAAAAATAAGAATTTTTTGTTCTGGTGACAGAGTATACAGCACATTCATTTCCTATAGACACTCTTAGATGACAAGTCATCAAAATAATCATCAAAATAATTTTCTGTATTTCCCGAGAGATCTCCCTATACTTTGAAGTGAAAAAATTGAATTCCATATGGTCATGATTTATATTTCTTTACGAAGACTCTTATATGAGACCAGATTGATCTTTCCTCGGCCCTCTCGCATGCCTTGCTGAAGGATGAAAGGGAGTGTGCCTGGTGACATGGTTGGAACAAAGACCTGTGGCCTCACATTCTGAGCTGCTTTCCAGGTTGAATGAGACATCATCAAACTCCATGTCCAGTCCCTGGCTGCCCCACCTTGGCTGGGCAGTGGGCCTGAAGGCAGGCCTGTTCCCAGAGCTGGGCGCTTTCTTGTGTCCCACAGCCCTTCTGTGGAGGGCAGGAGTATCTAGGATGAGGCTATGAGATTGGGGAAAACCGGCCAGAAGTGGGCTGTGGAAAAGGTAGGGTAAGGAACATAGGAGTGAGTGGTTATGGGAAGATAAAGATAGGAGAATGAGTGAGCAGAGGAATGTAGAATTGTCTGCGACAGTCAAAGAAAAATGAAGGAAAGTTGAAATGGCCTGCTGGAAAATTCACATGAGCTGGAATGGTTCAGGGCATGAAGGTGGAAGCTAGGAGTAGAAGGCAAATGGAAGGAGGAAGTCAAGGAAAAGAACAGGGCTTGTGGATGATGGTTAGACACAACAAAAGGCTGGGGGAGGGAAGAGTTCATGGCCTGGCTGGCAGCAAGTGCATGCACAACAACTGTGATTGATTGAGAGCTAATTCTCCCTCCAAGGAGCATTAATTGGGCAACTCATCTGAGCCAGTCCAGGCTCCCAGGGAGACTGAATTGGTGTCAGCTGGCTCTTGCTCAGCCAGAGATCCCTTCTGGGCTTTCACTTACCTTGGGCCTTGCTGCTTTGAGACTGCGGAAGAGCCAAAGGCCAGGGAGAGGGAAAAACCTCCAAAGGGGAAGATGCCGTACAGAAAATGTGGCTTCTGGTCTCTTGTTTGTCAGCCCAGAGACTTGGAGCTAAAGCATGGATACTGGTGAACTGAACAGTCAGGGCAAGGAGAGAACTGGGACCCAAACGGTCGGCCCAGTGCCTGGCCAGGTGCTGATTTCCCAGTTGGGGGCAAGGCAGTGACTCCCAGAGCCTCTAAAGCTCGGACATTACCAGCCTGGCCCCCAGGGTGAAAGAGAGCACCTGGTCTGCTCTTGGCCTGGGTCTTCCCTGAGACTGTTTCTTCATCCCTGCTCACATTGAAGGCAGGAAGACGGTGATAAGCACCATGACAGCGCTGTGTGCAAAGGGCTGAATTCAACAGCCAAGGTGCATTTGTGTGTCCTGAAGTTCAAATGAGTACTCAGTATTCCTGCCTACAGCTGAGACTCCATCAATAGCACACCGTGCTGTGGCCCCCCACAACTGAGTCATACCACCTCTTCCTCAGCCTCAGCCCAGGCCAGACCTGAGAAACATGGTGTGCACTCTCCACTGGCCCCAGTGTTCCTGGAGACCGCATGAGGGCCAATGCTCAGGACTTTTGCCTCGCCTCCTGCAAGAGGGCCAGCCATTAGCTGCCAGCCTACTGGGAGGCCCGGCTCACCTGAATATCTCTGGGAATTTTGGGTCACAGAATATCTCTGGGAATTTTGGGGCTGCATTTTCCTGGGACTCCAGCCTTTGTCACTCACTGGCAGAACACCTCACATTAACATGCTGTGACCCTGGCCCTCTCCACCGGTCCCCCAGCCCACCAAGAGAAGGGAAAGATGGCACTGAGAGAAACAGGGCCTTTCTGGTTTCACTGCCATGTGGACCTGGGACAGATGGCAAGACGTTAAGAAGCAAAACAAGCAAAAGCGA
>NW_011889536.1:33410-38205 GCF_000151845.1 Pteropus vampyrus | reverse complement strand
TGGCTGGGCAGTGGGCCTGAAGGCAGGCCTGTTCCCAGAGCTGGGCGCTTTCTTGTGTCCCACAGCCCTTCTGTGGAGGGCAGGAGTATCTAGGATGAGGCTATGAGATTGGGGAAAACCGGCCAGAAGTGGGCTGTGGAAAAGGTAGGGTAAGGAACATAGGAGTGAGTGGTTATGGGAAGATAAAGATAGGAGAATGAGTGAGCAGAGGAATGTAGAATTGTCTGCGACAGTCAAAGAAAAATGAAGGAAAGTTGAAATGGCCTGCTGGAAAATTCACATGAGCTGGAATGGTTCAGGGCATGAAGGTGGAAGCTAGGAGTAGAAGGCAAATGGAAGGAGGAAGTCAAGGAAAAGAACAGGGCTTGTGGATGATGGTTAGACACAACAAAAGGCTGGGGGAGGGAAGAGTTCATGGCCTGGCTGGCAGCAAGTGCATGCACAACAACTGTGATTGATTGAGAGCTAATTCTCCCTCCAAGGAGCATTAATTGGGCAACTCATCTGAGCCAGTCCAGGCTCCCAGGGAGACTGAATTGGTGTCAGCTGGCTCTTGCTCAGACAGAGATCCCTTCTGGGCTTTCACTTACCCTGGGCCTTGCTGCTTTGAGACTGCGGAAGAGCCAAAGGCCAGGGAGAGGGAAAAACCTCCAAAGGGGAAGATGCCGTACAGAAAATGTGGCTTCTGGTCTCTTGTTTGTCAGCCCAGAGACTTGGAGCTAAAGCATGGATACTGGTGAACTGAACAGTCAGGGCAAGGAGAGAACTGGGACCCAAACGGTCGGCCCAGTGCCTGGCCAGGTGCTGATTTCCCAGTTGGGGGCAAGGCAGTGACTCCCAGAGCCTCTAAAGCTCGGACATTACCAGCCTGGCCCCCAGGGTGAAAGAGAGCACCTGGTCTGCTCTTGGCCTGGGTCTTCCCTGAGACTGTTTCTTCATCCCTGCTCACATTGAAGGCAGGAAGACGGTGATAAGCACCATGACAGCGCTGTGTGCAAAGGGCTGAATTCAACAGCCAAGGTGCATTTGTGTGTCCTGAAGTTCAAATGAGTACTCAGTATTCCTGCCTACAGCTGAGACTCCATCAATAGCACACCGTGCTGTGGCCCCCCACAACTGAGTCATACCACCTCTTCCTCAGCCTCAGCCCAGGCCAGACCTGAGAAACATGGTGTGCACTCTCCACTGGCCCCAGTGTTCCTGGAGACCGCATGAGGGCCAATGCTCAGGACTTTTGCCTCGCCTCCTGCAAGAGGGCCAGCCATTAGCTGCCAGCCTACTGGGAGGCCCGGCTCACCTGAATATCTCTGGGAATTTTGGGTCACAGAATATCTCTGGGAATTTTGGGGCTGCATTTTCCTGGGACTCCAGCCTTTGTCACTCACTGGCAGAACACCTCACATTAACATGCTGTGACCCTGGCCCTCTCCACCGGTCCCCCAGCCCACCAAGAGAAGGGAAAGATGGCACTGAGAGAAACAGGGCCTTTCTGGTTTCACTGCCATGTGGACCTGGGACAGATGGCAAGACGTTAAGAAGCAAAACAAGCAAAAGCGATTTCTGAGGCTCAGACAACAGACCAGGGATGACTAGAGTCTCAGGGCGACGGGAGGACAACGGCATGTGTAAAGAGGGTCAGCGCCAGGGTGATGGTCAACCACCAGGTAGCTGGTATTGAGCGCGCCACGGATTAAACGGCTTTTGGCTAATGAGTTAGCACACCTGACATTTTCCTAAAGTTCTGAAGCCACGTAATTCGCCTAGGTTTCACTGGCTACAAATCACGGATCACAGCAGGCTTCGGGGCTCCAACCACGAGTCTGGCTTTCTGGTGATGACACAGCTGTGGACAAACTGGATTGTTGTGTGTACTTGAGGGGATGGTTTTCCATTGAGTCACAGATTTGGTGGTAAAGGAAATTGGAGGAAGGTGAGAGGAAGTTGAAAATGACTGACAGACCGGATGCATGACCGTTTCATGAGAACATGTGGAACACATGAATCCCCCGATTTGAAAAGGAGATGAACTCAAAATGAAGGGAATTGACTCTCAGCGGAAAGGTGGCTTCTCAAAGGCCAGAAGTGTTACAGCCTAATACTTTCTGGATTGGGTAGCCCTGAATGGAGACACGAAAAGAAGGTTGTTATGCTGAATCGATGTTTCTTTTCTCAATATTGGACCTCAAATGAAGCTTTGTGAAAAAATGAACATTCTCGTCAAGGACAAAGCGTACTGGGGAGGCACCTGTCTTCTATGAGTCAGGTGAAATCATGACTCCAGGGGATCCCCGCAATTCCCAACATTTGGATATTCCTGCCCTGTCAGATGAAAGGAAAGCTGTGATGCTGACTCTATGCTCCTTTTCTCAATATTTTATAAAAAGTGTAACTTTTTAGGAAAATGAGCAGTCTCATCTAGGACAAAAGGTATTTGGGAGGCACACATTATTTTATCCGTTTTTGGAATAATAGTTCTCTTTGTAAAATTGTACCCCAAGGTAAACTTGTCTCTCATAGTGAACCTTGATTATGGTTCCATGATCTAGGTTGTATTAGTTTAGACGAGTAATGTCCAGCTTCTGAAATTATATTATAGAGATCACATATAGTTGAAAATAACATTTCTTAAAATAAGCATCGGAATTCTTTTGACATAATATTGGTTAAGAAAGTGATGAATCATAACATCTATTTTAGTAATAAATAATATACAGCCATCACATCTTAAGACTAAAGGTTTTCTTGAGTTTGCATTATTCGAACAATTTCTGCTATACAGTATGAACTAGGTTTTATACGTTGCCTTTGTTTTTAAAAGCATGTAAATTAAAGTGTGTTAAAGTATAGACTTCTAATTTTGTCCTCTAGACTAAATACTTTTGCTCTATAATCCTGCATACATTTAATTCATTGGAAAAATTAATTTGTTTTTATTGCAAGTCAATTAGCTTTTTTGTATTGATGGGATAGAATTTAACACTTTCAAATAAGTGTCCGTGCTTATAAAGGCACATGTTTTCACTATAGGCACCAGTGGAATTGTGGAAAAGGGCTTATCATTGGAGAGATATTGTATCATATTCCTGCTTTACTGGTAGTTTTTTTTTCTTTTTTTTTCTTTTAAATAAATGTATTTATTTAATTAGTTTGAAGTATACAATACATTGGTTAGACATCTATAATGTTCATAAAACGATCCCCCAGTCAGTTACTCAATTTCCTCGAGTTTTCACATCTGATAAATAATCCCTGACGGGATTATTGTGAAGATTAAATGAAAATATATGTACCTTATGCTAGTACAATGTCTGCCACCCTGTATGCAGTGCTCACCCTTCTGGAACCAGGCAGCCCAGTGATTAAAATATACATAATAAAATTATGCTTTATTTTCTTCTTGTTAATACATTTTTTAACTTGAATTTTTATTACTCTTTAAGTTGGTGGTTGTTGCTTTTGATTGTGGCGAGCTGTGATGTCCAGCAGTGCCACAGTGAAAATTCTTGTCTTATATCTTGGAGAAAACCCGTGCTTCACATAAGAGGAATATAGATATTGATTCCTATCAGGTTTTATAATACATGAAGGTTTTTGTTTTGTTTTAGTCTTTAAATATTGATGCAATATGAATTTATCAATGAGATAGACTTCCAATTCTAGTTTAAGCTTTTCTAAGTTAACATGGTATTTATCTTAAGTTAATATAGTTAAAATGACAATTTTGTGTAAAGAATATCAATTTTAATAATGCTTTGAGGAATATTGGATCCGTTAAAAATGATAAAAACAAGCTTTGAAAAGTACAACATTATGTTTTGGGGTTTAAAATGCAACCAACTAATGATCTCAATGGTGAGAAGTAGACTAAAATTTAGTTTCTTACCAGATACTCTCTACTTTCTAATTTTGACATGTATCTGAGGTGATATTTTCAAAAAAATTCAGTGATATCCATGTCCATCAAAAGATGACTGGATAAAGAAGACATGGTACGTATATATGGTAGACTATTACTCAGCCACACGATATGACATTTTACCATTTGAGACAGCATGGATGAAACTAGAGGGCATTATGCTATGTGAAATAAGTCAGACTGAGAAAGACAAATAGCATGTGATTTCACTTCTATGTGGAATCTAAAGGACAAAACAAACAAACAAACAAACAAACAAAACAGAAACAGACTTACAGATAGAGGACAAACTTATAGGTGCCAGAAGAAAGTTTGGGGTACAGGTGAAAAAGGTGAAGGGATTAAGAAGTACAGGTTAGTAGTTACAAAATAGTCATTAGTCACAAGGATGTAAAGTACAGCATAGAGTCTATAATCAATAATATTAAAATAATAATGTATGGTGCTTGGTACTAGACTTATCAGAGGGATCACTTCATAAGTTATATAAATATCTAAGCACTAGGCTGTATACCTGCAACTAATATAATATTGAATGTCAGCTGTAATTGAAAAAAAAATAACATGAAAATAAAAAAAAGGCTTTAAAATTTTTTTAAAGATTAAAGAATATGCATGTGTTCATGTGCACATATTATACATTATAGCTATAGAGTTAGTGTGTATACTCTCTTAGTCAGGTCAGGATCCCCTAACAGAATATTACAGACTGGCTGTCTTACACAGCAGACATTTATTTTCTCACAGTTCTGGAGACTGGAAGTCTGAGATCAGGGCACTTACATACTCAGGTTCTTGTGAGGACTCTCTTCCAGGTTTACAGAATGCTGCCTTCTCACTTGTCCTCACTTAGAGGAAAGTGAGAGAGAGCAAGTAAGC
>NW_011889536.1:0-33080 GCF_000151845.1 Pteropus vampyrus | reverse complement strand
TAGCAGAATTTTCTTTCACGATTGTTTTATTTCTGTCTCCAAGTAAAAACATTAGTGTACTTTTATTAGTATGTCAGGACTCACGGGAGATAGTTTTCTCACAATGGTTTACTTGTTCTGGGCATATCATTAAAAAGCAGCCAGTCATTCTATTCCAGATGTTTTCAAACATGGGTGGAAATGAAGAACTCTATGAAAAATACAATACACTGTGAACATAGAATAATAAAAGTTCACAGTACTGAGGAAGCATATTGGAGAAACATTTAACTGTGTCTGAACATGATCAGCATAGTTTTGAACTGTATTTCGAAGGGAAGTAGAGTTTAGCCACTCCACAGAAATGTGGAAGGATGTTCCACAGTAAAGACTCAGCATATACAGAAGTATAAATAAGGAATATGGGAGAATGTACTGATTCCAGAATATCTTAGTAACTTAGTTTATCTAGAGCTAAATTGGAAGTTACATAACGATACAAATTGAGACTCAAGAAAAATGAAGATTTTATATAATAGACCACTTTATTATATTCTGGAATTTAGATTTCATTCCTCTGATAATTTCTAAAAGCTACCTAAGAATTTTCAGAAAGAGCTGGTCTGGTGCTAAGATAATGTAGGAGGAGGTAGGTGATGCATCCAGGAATATTTACTACACTCAACCAATTAGTTTTCTCCTTTCATAAAATGTCTTTATAATATCTAAGCACTAATTTAATTATACAATATAAATATATCATATATGTAAGACATTGAGATGTAAACTATATTTAAAACAGTAAGAATTATTGATAATCTATTTTAAAGGCTATTTTCTTCATTATGTATATTATTACCAAATCCTTTCCTTTTTGGTTGACATGGTGACCTGTGGACTCCAATTCGTAGAAGATATAGTTTTCTACTTTTTGAGAACTTCCTTGAATGTCTTCATTTTGGTCTTCTCAAGAACACAGAAGGATGAAAACTCACTTGTGTTTCTCACCAAATTATCTAGGAGATACTCACAAAAAATGTACTTACTATTTGAGATGGGTCCAAAACTTCCTCGCAGTTTCAGATCAATAAAATTCCCATCTTTGTTCTCCAAAACTTCTCACCCCATATCTAGTCATTCCTTAGAAGCCTCAAGAGAAGAAAAAGACGGTGCAGAACACTTTCCCTTTAAATAAAAATCAATTGTGTACCTTTTCTCTGGGCTTTCATTTTGAGCTCATTTCCTTATTAACAGAAGTATGCTTCCAGTCTTGCCTATTGTATTGCTCAATAACTTTTCTAGCTAAAACATTGTGGCACTAAGGTCAAGGTCATAGATCTCATCATGGCATTGCTCTTTTTCTATTTTTTAATTGTCTTTATTTACTGCTAACTTTTTAAAATATTTTTTTCAACAAATAATTTACCATTTCTTACCTTCTCTGCAGAGAACTACTAACTGCAAATTTCTATTAATAAAGTTGTTAAGTTAGAGAAGAAACAACTAGCCAACTATTCAGTTATAAAATTAACAGCAGTCATTTGAGAACATGGGGGAGAATTTTTGACCTTCCAGAAGAACATTTCTAACAATTGCAAATAGTGCCCTGACTATTCATTTCTTTTGCTAACATATAAAATCAGTTTGTTAGTCTCATTGCATCCTGTGGTTTGTGAAGAAAATCTTACATTAAGAATTAATAGAATTGCCATAATGGATTCGGTAGTACTTGGATAATGAACAGGACTGTTTTGTTTCCTATAAGGCACCCAGGAATTCTGATAATAAAAGAGTCATATTAAGCATTGGCAGAAGTTGCTACTTATTGAATAAATGCAAATAACTGAATCAAAATGTGTATGTAGGCTTAAATTTGACCTAAAACATGGAATGAACTATTAAAAAAAAACCCAAAAAACTAAAGCTGACGATTATCTTCTTCATCAATCATCTTTTTATCATTTGTCAATTATCATGCTTTTCAAGATTTTTAGAGAAGTATATAGCAGAGAGTTCCCGGGCCTTCTAACTGATTTGCTCTTACTTCTAGGCATACAGTTAGTCTACATTTCCTAACCTCACTTGCTAGATGGAGCCATGTGATTGAATTCTGGACAATAAAATGTGTAACAGTATGGTCTGCATCATTTCCTGGTCTGACTTAAACTTTTCCCCTGTTAGATGCGTGAAATGGCAAAAACCCGGGAAACCTTGGGAGTCATATGTTGACAATTGTAGAAATACTGTATTAAAGGAGCTTAGGCTTCTGAATCACAGGTTGGAGAATAGCTACCTAACAACAATGCCCTCAATGAACTGCTATTGAGCAAGAAATTTAGGGGCTTATCTACCATGTTAGCTAGTACCATTTCAGCTAACAGGTTGTCAACATTTTATTAGTATAAAACAACTAATGACATAACAATCATTTTAGAACCTTTTGTCATTACGTTGCAATATTTCTCAGTTTGTCATTTTTAAAACAGCATTCATAGTAGACTACTTTTCTGATTAAACTACAATCTTTGGCAAAATACACTATTTCAGATTGCTATGATGGCCAACAGAATCTCTTTCCTTATCAGAATAAAAAAGGAAAAAAAAATTGAGTGATTAGTTCCCGCAAACTTCATGTCTCCTCCCCTCTCTTATTTTTTCAAACATATTTCCTACCTCAGCTAGATGTACATAGCTTCCAGAAATGCCAAACTCTGTTATTAATCCCCAATTATCAGGATGATCCTTTGTGTTGGAGTTGAAGGATGGCAGAATATGCCACACATAATTATGCTACTTTGGTGTAAGGATTATTTGAGCTAAAAGCACTTTAAAAAACAACAGTGCAGGAAGGGCATTTTAATCTCCCCTTTTCTTCCTGGAAGCATGAGATAAAAACTCCCATGTGAAATATGCCCTTCATGCACAAGGAAGAAAAAAAAATTCTTTAACAGGGAGTCAAACCCAAGAGAATTCTATACAAACAGGCCTTGTTAAAATAATTCTTATCCCTTTTAGCTCCCCTACAAAGTTTAGTTATTTTCTACAGCTCTCTCTCTCTTTGTTTAACTTATTATGAAAGCATGTAGATTCTTTTCATTTCCTTCTGAGGGCTCCCGTGGCATGTAAACTATATAACTATGTGTGATGTCACCTGTTAATCTCTCTGATGTCACTTTAATACTTAAGTCTAGCCAAAATCCCCTAAAAGGAGAGAGGTAAACATTTACCTCCCCTACAAAATTGAGTCAGGTAGAAAAACTTTTGCTTCATGTGATCAAATGTTGGGAAACACAAATTTATAATGTAAGATTTCTGGTTTTTGTAGTGTGTGGGAGGAGGATGCTCATGAGTTTCACATGGAGGGCAGTCATCCAAGACAAGTAGCATTGTGAGCTGAGGTTTGGTATTTACAACTCAGGAATGTCTTAATTTCAATACTGACTTTTTGAATTCCTTAGGAAAAACTAGTTTTCAACATATGACTAAGTATTAAAGAGAAGTTCTAAAGTGTTCATTTATTTTAGAATCTTGAACTGGATTATTAACCTAAACTCCTCCCTTGACCCAATTATCTTATCTAGTTTTTGAAATGGTCAGTCATTAAATCTTTAAATCTCAGAATAAAATGATTAGTTAGGTTAGGTTAGGCTGCTGTAAAAAGACATCCTTAAATTTCAATGGTTTAAAAAACAAAGAAACAAGTTATGTTGGGCTCATGTGACAGTCTAAAATGAGGGCTTCGGCTTGATGGTGGCTCTTCTGCATGCTGTTCTTCCAAGTAGTCATTCAGAGACTTAGGCAAATTTAGCATCTTCCATCTTTAGCATTTTGTTTCAAAATAAGTTCAATCATTGCCATTTCAGTCCATGGAAAGGGAAAAGGGGCAGCAGTCCACATTCAGAGATTTTCTGAATCAAGTGAGGTGAAAGTTGCACATTTTACATCAGCTCACATTTTATCTTGAAAATGTAGACAAATGTCCACACTTGACTTTGAAAAGGTAGAGGAATGCTATTCCTCGTTAGGCAGCCATGTCTAAGTTCCACCTCTATTACTGAGGAAAAAGGAAAATGGTGTTAGTGGAGAACGAGCACATTGAATGTGCAATTTTAGACACATTGTAGATTTGATTGCTGTAGATATTCTAAAATAAGTTAGTTTCTATTTAGAATATATAATATTGGGTACATGAACTAATGGTGTAATCATACAGAAATATTTTAAAATGCATGTTAGAGAAATAGAACACATTCTTTCTGTTTGGATTAAATGAAAAATATATAAAATGTATTTTCCAATTATGTCAGTACAACTATTTTCCAAAAGATCTAAATGGATAATTGACTGAAAATCTCTCATCAGTTATGGACTTATGGTAGCAATGAGACTGTGCCTCACAGATTTCCAACCATAGGAAGCACATTGACCAAGGTCCCTGTGGAAGCTATCAAAAAGACTTGAGAGTTGGCACTTACTATTTGGCAAAACATTTTCCAATGTACCTATCCTATCTAGACAGAGAAACAAAATCCATTGTTCTTTTTATAAAATTAAAAACATTTAAACATTGAAATACTGAAGCCTGGTTGCTGGGATGTAGCAACAGACCTGTCATTATACTTTCTAATATTATAATAAACATCATAGTAAATACTTTAATGTTCATTAAAGAAGAAAAACTTATTGGGTCGTCAGCTAAATTTTTGGTGACAGATAATTAGTAGGTTAGCTTACTAAAGCAAAAGTAGCGATACAACAGAAAACCAAACCTTCCTTTTACATACTTAATTATTATGTCTGTTTTCATATTTAAAAACTTCCTTTCTGCTAATGGTTCTTCAAGAAAGAAAGAAAGAGAGAGAGAGAGAGAGAGAGGGAGAGAGAGAGAGAGAGAAAGAAAGAAAGATAGATAGAAAGAAAGAAAGAAAGAGAGAAAGACAGAAAGATAGATAGATAGAAAGACAGATAGAAAGAAAGAGAGAGAAAGAGAGAAAAGAAGTTGGTAAAATTAGTCAAAGATTTTACAAAGACCACCCTAAATATTAAGTGAACTAATTTAGCTTGTCAGACTAGAACAGAAATTTCTGACATTATTTTTCTTGTTTATAATTTATAATATTGAGATATTTTATGTGTAGGAAAAAGATTTGATTTTTGTCTTTTCTCAATTCCTGTGAACTAAAGTTTCTTCCTGATGGTCTGGCTTCAAGTAATTTTCAGGGTAGGAGGAATCTCATAATGGGAAAGCAATTTACCCTATACAGATATATATTTACTTTGATAATGGCCAAATTTACAGTAATTCTTAAGATAAGTATGCACTTGATTCTCTTTGGTTTCTTTAGCAGTTCATAGTTGAAACAGATTCATTTTGTTAATTTCATGACCTCTTCTAACCAATCTTTACTTGAGTCATTTAATTACGGTAAATAGAGGATCAAGACATTATTTGCTTTATCTGTCATTAAATGAACATCTACATTTTCCAGGACGCACTGAGATCCTCTTTAAACTTTTGAAAGTATGTAACTCTTCAGACTGTGAAATATTTATTTATATAATTGTAAACATCATTTACATTATTTAGAAGCATACACACAATGTACAATTTCAAAATTGTAACAAATATTTATTTTAATGCATCATTCCTGTTTTATTTGGTTCTTTCAGTTTTCCTTTTTGTCAAACAAGGAAATATCAGTAATTTCAGTGTCTTAGAGTTTGCATGCCCAGATAATTATTTATTTATTTTTGCCTCTCTTCTCTTTTCTTGAAACAAATTTCTTAAGGAGTTAATGGCATTTCCTTTATCTTTTGTTATTGAAAAGCGCCTTCTTTCTCGAAATCATCTCCAGGTGGCTTCATTTTTTTTTTTTTTGCAATGAATCAAGCTCAGATATTAGCCCCTCCCTCTCATAAATAAGCACTAATTTCAAGTTATTAACATTCAGGCAGTTAAGTTTCTCTATATCTACATTCAATCTCATATGTTAATTTAAACCATTTTCCTCAATTTGATTTTTACTGGAAGTAGAGGAAAACAGGTTAATCTTACTCATCAAAATTGTGTTCTTAGAGTCGTATCATATAATGGATGAAATATACCATGAAGATCATTTAGTCAGCATAATAATTTAATATATGATTTTTCTAATATTTTTGCCACCATGTCAACTGGTCTCTTTTAAAAACTTCCCCTTAATGTTTGGTTAGCTGTGAAAGACGGAAAGTCAGTTCTTACGCTGAGATTATTATGACTGTATTTATTCTCTTACATTATTTTCTATACACTTTTCTCTGAGTCTTCATCAATTTTAGCATTCGCTCCCTCTTTTAAGCAGTATGACTGTGTAGTGAAGAAAAAGTAATTTTCCCTATACCCTTCAGAGTTCTTAGCTAAGGCTCTGTAATAAAAAACAGATTAACAAGAGAAAAACAAACAAAAAATTATCATATATACTTTATGTATACATGGGAGATATCTAGGAAAAATGAATAACTCAAAGGGGTGGCTTTAGAATTCAGGATTAAATATTATCTTAATAGGGAAAGGGAAGGCGGGTGTATAAACCTGTAATCAGAGTAAATAGCTTTTTGGAAAGATAAATGGCTTCTTAGAAGAGTAGATGGGAGTTATGATAGATTGTGATAAAGTTTGTCTGGGTCTCGTGTACACATCGAGTCTGTTCTCCAGTGATAAGAATCACTCTTTGCTAGTTGATGAAGCTCCTAGGGAGAGAGGTCTATGACAATTGAGTTTCTTTTGGAGGATCTGTCTTTAGGTAAATAAGGGGAGTTCAGAGAAAACCTCTCCCTGAATTTGCTGTTTTCTAAGTGCCTACAGCTCAAAGTAATCAATATATCAAAGTGGCATATTTTGGAGTGGCACATCCTAAATGTCTACTGTTGTAATTTAGGGTGGCTTATTCTGCTACTCTTCAATTGAAATTGAGCTAAATTCTTTGGTTAAGACAGATGTGACAAATAATGCTTTCCTGTTTACTATTAGAAGGTATGTTGACGAGGATTGAGTATAGTGGGAAAGAGAACTCTGTTTACCTTGTAGTGTCTGCCACTGATATGGAAGAGTGATAGCTATCATGTAGTTGCTGACCTGAATGAAATATTAATTGGAGTTTCTCATACTAGTTTAAAATGTCCTATAATGTATGGTACTCTTCTACATTGTAATCATATTTAAATAATGGTACACTATAACCCTCAAGGTTTTCTTATTCATTTTTTGTCTCCACATAAGTGCATATTTATTAAATCTATTTAATTTATCTTCATTATAATATTGCAATATATTAATATCTACATTAATATATTAAGGTTCTATATTAATATCTTTTAAATTTCATCTTTATTTTTCCCAGAACTCTTTTTGTAAATGTTTATGAATACTTTGAATTTAATTTATATATTTCGAAATACTAATATTACTTTTTAACTTTAACCTGCTAATGTCCTGTGTTAGTTCAGGTCCGTCCTCTAACAATTAGACATCAAAATGATATCTTAACAAGCAAATATTTTGTTAGGTGGTATTCCCGTGTGAGAGAAATGATGAGGAAGCAGGGTAAACCTTCAAAATACATGCATTCTGACACCAAATGAAAAAGAGGGAGAGAACAATCCTAGCCTGCTATGTCTTTAAAATGATTACTCTGTCATTTAAGTGAGGTTCTGCGTGATGATCAGGGAGTCTTCAATTCATAGTGAGATGTCAGATAAGTCATGAGGAAGGTACCTGCCTTAGCATCTCTGCTCTTCTCATTCATTATCTATAAGCAGCCCTTAAGAAGCATGGTCTTGACATAAACACAGCATCAGACTTCAGAGGATAGCAACAGGGACCTTGGTCAATGTGCTTCCTATGGTTGGAGATCTGTGAGGCACAGTCTCATTGCTACCATAAGTCCATAACTGATGAGAGATTTTCAGTCAATTATCCATTTAGATCTTTTGGAAAATAGTTGTACTGACATAATTGGAAAATACATTTTATATATTTTTCATTTAATCCAAACAGAAATATCAAAATTATAATAATAATTCAAACACATAATATTACTTTAAAATAAAGGGACTCTTTGTAGGTCATGTTAGCATTTGGTAAAATGATATTTGCTCTCCATCTCAGGATGATGGACGAAGACTTATACACACTGGGATTCACTTATCATCTATGTTAGAGGTAAATATCATGGAAAGGTCAATACATCTGGAATAAATCATAGAATCTATATGCAAGTGTTAATTTTGAATGGGAAATTCAGCTTCTTACACAATTTACCAAATTTTTATTTAAAGACAGTTGTTTACAACTTTTCCAAACAAATGTGCTAGCAATATTTAGTATTAATTTAAAATGGAAATGTATCAGTGATTATTAAATTTTGCATATATAATGCCACATTTATGTTCATTTTAAAGGGTTCATATATTTTAAAAATCCATTTTCTATACAAAAATTTAAAATTTGCATTTTATATGTAGAAAAGAGGCAAATGTACCTAATATACATAATACATCAAATTCAAAATAAGAATACTATACATAGAAGTATCTTAACATTTTTTTTTTAATTCAAATCCCCTGAAGAAAGTAATCTTATCAGTTCTCCATTAAGGTAAAAATATCGCCCTTGCTCATTAATGTAAATTCATCATGTAACAATTGAAAATGTAAACATTTTATATAGTTTATGTTTAAAAATATGTTTGTGAAATATGCATTTCTACCTGCTGAAATGCAAAAACAGAAAAAGCGTAATTTACAATCCAGAAATTCATGTTCATGTACTATGAAAAACGAAAACAATTTTATAACAATGGCCAAGGAAACGGTGAATGAGCAGTTCTAGTTAACATGTCATTATTCAAGAGATTTAAAATTATCCTATACAGTGAGCAACATTGCCATCATTCTTATATAAACCACACAAGTTTGGACTTAGGAATTTTTAATCAGTAAATACAATAGTTCAGAGAGAACTATTGGTATTGATTTTAAAGAATGAAAAAGTATCAATAAACTATTACTATAATATAAAGTAAATGCACATGCAGAGAGCGTCACTTGTTTGCTAAGATTGTTTTCTATTTTAATTTAGATTTAGTGTCTAATACGAGAGATGACTTTACCTGAAGATAACCTTTACTGTCTTTTTAGGCACTACTAAAATCTTGCTACAAAGATAGTAAATTTTGCCCTCTTTAACTATTGAAAAAGTGACCTTTTACAAATGATATTCCTAGGTCTGACCTCATGAACCTACTAACTCAGAATCTTTAAGTATGATCCAGAAATCTCAAAATTTTAATAAGTTCTTCAGCTAATTCTTATGGTTTTCAAGTTTGAGAGCCAATGACTAAGAGAGAGCAGGTAAACTCTACTGAGAATAATAAATGAAGCAAACAAACACATAGACATTCTTATTGACAGAAGTAGCTTTCATATCATTTTCTGAACTTGAGGAAGTGTTTATGACTCTAGGGCTTCAGTTTTCTTGTCTTCAAGATGAGGAAACTTCATGGTTCTGAATAGAAGCAAAACTCTTCACAATAGTAAGCACACTTTGGAAATGATGTAAAAAGCAGTGTCTACGCATTTGATCCTTTATTAATTTTCTTTTCTACAATCCATCTTCAGAATTCCGGGAAAGCTGGTATCTCTTTTCTGCTCAATGTCTATTTGAAACTGTGTTTTTTTTTTTTCTCAGTTAAAATGAAAAGTTAAATCATCCTGTTGAAATTACTCCAAGTTTATAAATAATAGGAGTTCTAGTTGGTGCTTTTTTTCCTACCCATTTTAAATAAATTCCCTCATAGTAGACATAAAACCAGTTTCTTAACTGGTACTGATTTGCAAATATATTGAATTCAAACATATCAAAATAAATTAGATTTTCCTCTCAGTAGAAGGAAAGTCATAGAGCCTGATTGAACCTCAGTGTGGTTTTATAGCATCTATTTACAAACCCTTTTATACACTAAATCCCATGACATTTAAAATCAGTAGGAGCTTTATGTGACACATATAACATTTCCTTTTATTGTTACTTCATGAACCCAATAATAAAGTAGATTTTAAATGGTAGCATAATTGTTTTATCTCTATGTAAAATGTAAAAACTGGATCTAACATTTGCAGATTGCAAATTCTGTTATTTTAGTAGAGCCATTATTCAGATAACAAAGATGTTAAAAAGTATTTAATTGAGAGAGATTTATTATAGTCTATATTTTCAAAAAATAATCAATTTGAAATGTTAAACAGATATCTATGAATTAGTTTATACATCCATGATAAAATTATGTGGTAGTATTTTGCATATAAATTCTGTAGCAGTTAATTTTTGTAGGTTGTACTTTACCTGCAAAGATCTATTTCTAAATGAGATTTGGAGTCATTTTGATCAATTTTCTTCTTACTAATGCAGCTGTTTGTAGTAAATCCTTACAATGTTACATGATTCAGTGATAAAAAGTATCAAGCCACAAAAAGGTATGAGGGAAGCTAAAGTATATATTGTTAAAGAAAAAAGCCAGTCCAAAAATACTACATATTATATGATTTAAACTATTTACATTCTGGAACAGGCAAAAGTACACAGACAGTAAAAAGATCAGTGGTGGCAGATTCAGGCGATGGGAAGGAAGGATAGATGAAGATCAGGAGTTTTTTTGGTTATCGAAACTACCCTGTATGATACTGTAATGGTGGCCATATGACATTATACATGCGTCTGAACTCAGTACTACATACAACACAAAGAACGAAACCTTGTGTAAAACGTGGACTTTAGTTTTAATGTATCAATATTGGTTCACAATTGTAGCAAATGGACCATATTAATGCAAGACATTAATAATAGGAGAACCTGGAGGCGGGTGATGCACATGGAACTCTATACTTTGCTCAATTTTTCTTCAAACCTAAAACTATTCTAAAAACAAAGTTCATTGCTCTTTAAAAATATGCAACTGTTTTACATGTGAAACTTAGGGGTGGTGAGGACAGTGCAAATAGTAAGATAATGAACTAATAAAATTTAAATTTGTAATGGAGATAAAAATGGCATAGATGATAGAGGCTCTGTTCATCCCTCTGGTGACAAAATCAGAGTTGTGACAGAAACAAGGAGCAAATAGCAAAGAAAAATTACATGGGATCTAGAATGATAAGCCATAAAACTAGGGAGAAATCTAAGAAATCCCCTGCAACAGCAGAAGGTAAGAAGGGGTGAGGATGCGAGGTTGTCAGGTCCTAGCAGCTGAGTGGGATCCAGGCGGCAGCAGCAGCATCCTGCAGCTGCAGACACCTCTTAAAGGGGCCATGTTGGTGCGTGGACTTTTGTGGTAATGGACCTGCTCGCTCTGAGCACCAGTGCCAGGTTGGCTGCACAGGGGGCACCAGGGTCTCACAGGGGGACATTGAGTTATCAGAGTGAGGGCCCAGGCAAGACTCGTTCTGTCGTGGTATCTATTGTTCCTCTGTTGCGCCCTCACCCCTCCCAGTGAGTGGACTCAGTGCTGTCATAGCAAAGAAGTCATCAAACTGGATAACAGAGGTCACTCTGTGCAGAGGATTCCCTGAAACTCCGCCTCTCCCAACTCACGGCCTCATCCAAGTCACAGCCAGGTGTGTCCTTGGTGAGTCAGGTGCTGCTTGCTGAGCAGCACCTAGACTAACACTGGTGGCAGCTGGGCTCAGTTTCTGGTATGCCCTTTTGAGGTAACTATAAGCACATCATCTGTGAATTCATTGCTGAATCTTAACAGGTGGCCCTGGAGGGTCACAGGCTGGGCTAAATTTGGCCTGCAGCTGAACCCCTCTCAGGACTGTGCCACTGGACACCTACTACACAAATCCACATTAATGAGACCGGGAGGCTTGGAGATTTGCATAGTACATTGAAACAGACACAATGAGGCAGCCAAAATGGGAAGGCAAAGAAGCAGAAACCATATGAAAGAACAGAGCAGAGATCCAGAAACAACGGAGTCAAGCAATCTAACAGATGCAGAGTTCAAAACACTGGTTAGAAAGATGCTCAATGAACTTATGGGAAGTGTAGATGAATTTAGTGAGAACTTCAACAAAGAGATAAAAAAAAACCATAAAAATGAAAATGGAAATTATAAAAGGGAACCAGTCATAAATGAAGAAAATCTTGTCTGAGATGAGAAGTATATTAAATGGAATAAACAAAGTGAATAAAGAAGAGGATCAAATGACCTATATACAAGATGAGAAAGCCAAGGACACTCTATAAGAATGGAAAAAAAAAAAAAAAAAAGAAGCCGAGCCTATAATAATAATTTAAGGAGCTTATGGGACCCTATTAAAGGTAGAAATATCCATGTCATAGGGGCACCTGAAGGAAAACAAGACATTGAAGAGCTATTTGAAGAAATAATGGAAAATTTCCCTAACCTGGTGAAAGAAATAGACATAAAATCCCAGGAAGCTCAGAGAGTCCCCAGAACTAGGAACCCTGCAAGGCCCTTCACATTATAATTAAAATGCCAAAGGTTAAATACAAAGAATCTTAAAAGCAGCAAGAGAAAAGCAATTACTTACCTACAAGGGAGCACCCATAAGACTGGCAGCGGATTTCTCAAAAGAAACTATGCAGGACCGAAGGGTTTGGAACAAAATATTGGATGTGATGAAAACCCAGGATCTACAACTATGAATACTTTATCCAACAAAGCTATCATTAAGAGTTGAAGGACAGATAAAGAGCTTCCCAGAAAAAACAAAGCTAAAGGAATTTATCATCACTCAGCCCGTATTGCAGGAAATGTTGGAGGGACTTCTTTAAGAAGAAAAAACATGTATAAAAAACAGGAATAAAGAATAGTAAAAACTACATTCCTATCAACAAGTACCTCAAATGGAAAAGAATTAAGTGCTCCAACCAAAAGATAGAGTGGCCGAATGGATAAGAAAACAAGACGCCTACATATGTGTCCTACAAGAGACTCACTTCAGATTAAAAGACACACACAGACTAAAAGGAAGGGGATGGAAAAAGATATTGCCTTAACGGACCTAGAGTGTATTGTGCTGAATGAAATCGGTTGGATAGGAAAGACAAATATCGCATGATTAAACGTACACGTGGAATCTAAAGAACAAAACCACCACCACTACCACCACCACCAACAAAAGCAGAAATAAACTCATAGATACAGAGAATATTTAGAGGGATAGTAGATGGGGGGGTTGGGGGGACAAAAAAAGGCAAAGGGATTAAGAGGTACGAATGGATAGTTGCAGAACAGACATAGAGATGTAGCATTGTAGCATGGGGAAGAAGATTAATAATGTTGTAATAAATATGTAAGGGGGAAGAGGGGTACTAGATTTAGTAGGGTGATCACTTTGCAAGTTATGTGGATCTTTGATCACTATGCTATACAGCTGAAACTTATTATTGTATGCCAATTGGAAAGAAAACTCATTGAATTGTACAATGTAAATACAAGCAACTAATTGTCTATTATACTTCAATAAACATGAACAATAACAACTGGAAAACATTTAAATTTGATATCTATTAAAACTGAGGGGTTTTAATTGAATTATTATCTAATCTCCATTTAAGTATTAATTTAGGTAATTTTGAAATTTCAGCCAATATTTGTGGGATTTGTTTAAAATGGCTCCTGGGGGGAAAAATAGGAGCTAGTGCTGCCATCAGGAATATGTCAGGAATGCGGGCATCAAACCCAACTCAGATAAGCCTTGTGAAAGAGCTTCTGGTGAAGGCCCTTCTGGAAGACATTTTTAAAATATGAAGCCATCTGTCTCTCCAATGTTCTAGGTCCGTATCTGTTAAAGATATAACCATTTCCTCTAGCATGATCTTAGCAGTCCTTTTCTGGACAGTGGGACTCCAGTTGATCTCTTGACACTTAAGCTTCATCACTAAAGCTGTATAGTTCCACTACTGAGCCCCACCTGTTTCAAGTGCCTCTTTTATTGTAAGAGTGTTTTCTCAATTACATCAGCAGTAAAGCTAGCTTTAAAAAGTAGAATTCTTGAATTTCAGACACTCAGTAGCTACTTGTTTTGAATCAGGTGTTAAAAAGTTAATCGGAAGAGAGTTAATGATGCACTGTTTATTATAAAATAATGAATTACAACTAAATGAATTAACAGCAAGAGAGAGATTAAAAAAAAAACATTTGAGAAATCCTTTATTTGGCCAAATTCTTGGCTTCTGAAATTAATCAATAGATTTTAATTATACACAACAGAAAGTAAAGAGGAAATGGTAAGTCACATATCAGACTCAGAATGGTAGAACTGGAATACACCTTTCACATAATGTACTCTAAGACTTATAAACTGTCAGTCAGATCATAAATCAAGCCCATAAATCAAACTAAGTCAGATAATGCTTTAAAAAGAAAACTTCTATTGCTTCTGAAATGTAAAAGTTTATGGAATTCACATAAAATTTTGAATTTACACTTTAAAATCCTGCTAGACTTACATTATTGCATAGTAGTTACCCTTATTAAATAGAACAAGCAGCATCCGATTCTTTACTTCCACCATTTTCCTTATTAATTTATGTTCGGTTCATTTTATTCAATTTTGTTATCTTTCTTTTCACCCTGCCATCTGATTTTATGAATCTTGACTTCTTTTAGCGTCATTTTGTATTTAAATTATGTGTGACTCCAAAGGGAAAATGTAATTTGCCCCAATCATGCACTTTCCTGAGTACAAAACAAAATAAAATGGGTCCTGCCTGGCAACAAATAGAGAAGAATTAAAATTTTGTAATCTATTGCTCATTATCATAGAGGCTCATTTAATTCTAGCCTGGGGAAAATTGCATTTGTTTGGTATGTTTTGATTCTGGTAGAAAGAAGTATATTGGGACAATTAGGACAAAGGTAATAGGAGATTTTTGTCTAGAAGTAAATCTGATTTAAACATTTTCTAACAAATATAATTGTAAATGCTTTTAGTATTATGAACTGCATTTAAATTCTTTCTTAAATTTTGCCAGTTAAATTTGTTCGTTATTAATCAATTATATCCAGATTGTACAAAAATACATTAAAAATGTTAAAGTTTGAAATAAAAGGTGACATTTTTCTATGTTAAAGCTGAAAGTTCCATACAAATCTGATGATTTTTTGTTCAATTCTTTAAAATATGCCCTTGGGATTTTGATGTTCTTGGATTGGAAGAATCAACATAGTTAAAATAACCATATTATCTAAAGCATTATACAGATTCAATGCAATCCCCATGAAAACACCATGGGCATTTTTTAAAGAATTCGTACAAAAAATCATCAGATTTCTGCAAAAGCACAAAAGACCATGAATCGCCATAGCTATCTTGAGAAAAAAAGAACAAGGCTGGAGAAATCACTCTGCCCGACTTCAACTTATACTACAAACTGGCAATAATCAAAATGGCATGGTATTGGCAGAAAAACAGACGTACAGACCAGTGGAACAGAACTGAGAGTGCAGGAATAAACCCATGGTTATAAGGGCAAATAATTTTCGACAAAAACATCCCAAAACATACAGTGGAGAAAGGAAAGCCTCTTCAAGAAATGATGATGGGAAAACTGGAAAGCCATCTGAAAAGAATGAAACTAGACTGTTGTCTATCACCATACACCAAAATTAACTCAAAACGGATTAAAGACCTGAATATAAGACCTGAAACAATAAAGTGCATAGAAGAAAACATAGGAACTAAACTCATGAACCTTGGACTTAAAAAGGATTTTATGAATTTGACCTCAGAGACAAGGGGAGTAAAGCAAAAGTAAATGAATGTGACTACATCAAACTAAAAAACTTCTGTACTGCAAAAGAAATCGTCAACAAGATAAATAGACAACTATCCTAATGAGAGTAGATATTTGGAAGGAACACCTCCAATAAGGACCTCATATCCAAAATATAAAAGAACCCATACAACTCAATAACAACAACAACGAAATAAACAATTCAATCAAAATATGGGCAGAGGACCTGAACAGACACTTCTCAGACATGACATACAAACAGCCAACACATGTATGAAAAGATGCTCCTCATCTCTAGCCATTAGGGAAATGCAAATGAAAACCACAATGAGATACCATCTCACACCTGTTAGAATAGCTGTAATAACATATGTTGGAGAAGATGCAGAGGAAAAGAGACCCTCATACACTTGATGGGACTGCAAATTGGTACAGCCACTATAGAAAACAATATGGAGGTTCCTCAAAAGACTAAGAATTGATCTATCATATGATCCAGCAATCCCCCTCCTGGGTATTTACCCAAAAGACTTGAAAACCCATATCCAAAAGATATTTGCTCACCAATGTTCATAGCAGCACTATTCACAGTGGCTAGGACATGGAAGCAACCGAAGTGTCCTATGATAGATGATTGCCTAAAGAAGCTGTGCTACATATATACAATGGACTATTACTCAGCCATAAAAAGAGATGAAATAGTGTCATCTGTGACAACCTGGATGGACCTCAAGATAATCATGTTACGTGAAATAAGCCAGACAAAGTTGAAAACAACATGATATCACTTATATGTGGGATATAAACCTAAAAGCAACAAATGAACAAGACAAACAAACAGAGACTCATGGACATGGACAATAGACTAGTGGTTAACAGAGAGTGGGGGAGGAGGTAGATGGTGTAAAAGGGGTCAAATATGTGATGACAGAAAGAAATCTAACTATGGGAGGGGAACACACAATGTATATATATGCGCCTTACTGTTAAATTGTACGTCTGAAACTTACTGGACTTCGTTAATCAATGTAACCAAAAAATTTTAATTAATTAAAAATAATTTTTAAAAACAGGTCAAGCAAAGATTTTGTGTGAAATAGACCTTTGAGGGAAAAAAGTTGTAAAGTATTTGCGTTGTTTCTCATCCCTCCAGTTGTGCCTCCCTCGCCCCAGAAAAGGGTGGGTCGTGAGGATACATACTTTCTTCTCAATTTTAATGTTGGCAACTGGAGGAAGACCACTGTGTCCTTATGTTTCTTAGGGCACAGTGAATTCATGTCTGAGACCTGTTAGGTAGCCAGAGTGTAAACTATAGAGATAAAAAGCTGTTGTGATGGCTGGAGCAGAGGAACAGCACAGCAACCTTAAAAGAAGCCTGTACTCATAGAATTACGCAGGCAAAGAGCCTATGAATGATACCCAAGGTCTATAGCTGGGACACGTGCAAATGTTAGTTTTTGTAGATCCTATTTAACAGGGTCACCTGGAGGAGTGATGAGAATGCAAACGGCAAAAGCTGGAGATGAATCGCTGAATTTCTCCTGAAGTAATAAAATGGAATTAAGTGAAAGGTGCAGGCCTAATCAAGTTGCTGCAGGAGAGCACTCCAGTGCCAAAAGTGACCCACGAACAATGTCTCTTTTAAACACAGGTCTGATCCAAAGCATATTCAACCACTTCACAATAGTAATATTGAATTTGGAAATTCCCTCTCTACCTTACCAATCTTTTCTCCTCAGTCTCCAACTGCAGATGATGGCAACCTGAGTGTTAAAAAAAGCAGTTTCTAGAGAAAAAATAAGTCTTTTACAACCTCTTCTCTAAAGGCAGTGACTTTCCAGGAACATAGCTAGGAAGAGAGAAAAAATTTACTATTAAAGAATATTTGAAATATTGACTGCTATATTGAATGAAAGAATCTTTTATTTTTAAAAATTATCGTGATCTTAGTACTTTCTATTAACTAGAACCACGTTTTTAAGAACTCATGGGATTTCTTGAGCTTTCACTTGACAGCAGAAGAAAAGACTGCAGGAGATAGTAGAAAAGAAAAATAGATATCTATGATTATATTTGATATATTCTTATCAAGCATACTGATATTTCAGTGTGGCTCAAGAACAGAATATATTCAAAACATTTGTAATGAATTTAAACTCTATGAGGGCAGAGTTTTTTGTCTATGTGTACTGATGTATCCCGATAGCTTAAAATGTGCAGCTCATGAATATACTCAATAAAAGTTTGTCCAGTGAATTAGTGAGTCAGGAAAGTTAAGGGCAGATTATGAAGGGATTTGAATACCAGGCTAACAGTATGCAAATGTACAACATATATACCATCTATACCTCCTATGCCATAGCAGACTTGTCACTTTTTTCATTGCCATAATTTGAGTAGTCATTAGAACAGATGGAGCCAGTAAAATGTCTTAATTTTGGGAATGTGTTTAGGAGCTACTTCGCAGTGCTTGATATTATAGGGATTCTGAAGAGCTTTGGAGGCTTTCTCTCCACCCATATATTGCTGGAAAGTAAATGTAGATTTCTCAATCCTTCACCACAAACCCTCTGGTTTTCCAGATTCTCAATGTTAATTTCTCTTCTGCTTCTCCCATTCTGTCGGGTATCCATAATTTCTTCTTTGGCTCTCATGTTTTTTTTTGCTCCCATTATTTTTGAACACATGATTTTCTTCATTTTATGAATGAAAGATAAGTGTGAATGCATTAATGTTTTGAATATGTTCTTTCAAATTTATGACTCCTCTTTTGTTCCTGTCTATGATCTCTGTCTCTTCAGACCACCTCGATCTCTCCCCAGTTCAGGACAGAATGTTATTGGTCCTGAAAAGTCTTCAAGGAAATGTGTTCAGAAGAAATTTCACGGAATCTTACATCAATAGTACTGCCACAAAAATCATCTTTATAGCTCAGTTTGATGTATGGAGTGCTATAATTGAAGCATAAGTTTTCTTTTATGGGAAAATGATAATTATTGTTAAATGTGGAAGAAAAAAATTTTAACTTTCTATAAATATGCCATTGTGTTTTGATTCAATAGCTAGCCTTTCCGTCAGGAATAAAAGACAAGACAATTAAGAAATCTTAAACTGATGATATAACAACCCAAATGCTATTGATTTCATTTCATAGTTTTGCTTTAGGGTACGAGGTGTAACATGCTTCATTGTCTTGGCTTTTCTAGTTTCAAACAGAAGGTCTGTGACAAATAATGCTAATGACGCTTTACTCATGATTAACTGACTTACAAAAGCATTCCTCGTATAACTTGAATAACAACATTGGAAAATGTTACGTTATTGTTTCAGTCCTGATATCCCAGGTATGTTCATGGCCTTCTATTTCTAATATAATCGTATGTCCACAGTTTTAGAAACTCTATTCAAACTTTATTACTTTAAAAGTTAGAGATCACTTTATGAAAACTGACCCCACAATGTCTTTTGGGATATTTTTTGTTTCAAACATTCTAGGCATCTTATATACACAGTTGAAAAAATTACGTTTTTAATAAAACAAATTTCTCTATCCTAGAAAATGATTCAATTGTGAAAAATAGGTTTGCTGAAAATGTAATTTTAAAATGGTTACGGAATTTTATTAACACATTTATGAATCCAAATACATTGAGGCAATATTCCTCTCAAAATTGATTTGCTGAGCAGGTGACAATGATGTGTGATTTACCTTTCTTAATTAGAGTATATATGTCTTCAAATGTAGTATGAAGGAAATCATACTTCATAAGGAAAACATTTTATATGGTTTCCTTTTACAACTAAGAGTAAAATATTTAAGAGTTAAGGAATGAATAAGCCGGTTCTCCTTAACTTATACTAACAGTAAGCAATCAGGCCAAAACTTAAGAGTTATATATTTTTTCATTCTTAGAAACTTCTGATTAATTAATATAGTTAATAGTTTAATATTTTCTTTGCCATTTTAATCTAAATTTAATTTGGGATTTAAAATAGAGATCATTCACTGGTTCACAGATATTTTCACAACCTTATATTCTGTTTCTGAGACCAGTAATCATTTGATTGATAAAATCTCGGAACTATGCAATCGGAAACCCCCATTTTTTAAGTATTATTTTAAGTATTTTTCAATTAGACTTGACATACAACATTATATTAGTTTCAGATGTACTACATAGTGATCAGACATTTATATGTTGATGAAGTTATCACCCCGATAATTCTAGTATCCCTCTGACATATACATAATTATTACAAAATTATTGACTATATCCCCTTTGCTATAATTTACATCCCATGGCTATTTTGTAACTACCAATTTGTACTTCTTGATCCCTTCCCTCCATTCAGCCATACCCCCAACATCTCTTCTCATCTGGCAACCATCAAAATGTTTTCTGTTGTGTTTGTTAATTATTTGTTGTTAGATTTCACATATAAATGAAAGCACATGGTATTTGTCTATGTCTAAGCTATTTTACTCAGCATAATACCCTCTAGGTCCTTCCATGGCAGAAAACTCCCATTTCAATAGAGGCAAACTATGCCTTATTAAAGGTGAGGGAAAGAACCACATAGCAGGAATGTGAATAGGATAAATCTTCAGAAGTTTCATTTTCTCAGCTTCCGTTGGGTTCTTGATTCTGTTTGTTTCCCATTTTCTAAGGCACTGTGCACATAAAACTATGCACGGAAGAGCTAAAACTTGTTAAATGAGATACATTACAGAAAGAGCAACATTTCCATGAATGGAAGACTGAAGCCATACTTCGGATAATGTAAGTGTAAAATTAATTTTAGCCATTAAAAATGTGGAGGAAAATTATCAGATTTTTTTCCCAAAATCATAATCGTTCATATTGTTTATGAATGCCATAATTGACCCTCTGAGGTTTATTTTTATATAATCAAGGTCAGGTTTTCACTAAAAAGACAGCCCTAGTCTTCTAATGTTTTGCTAAAGATATAGGATAGCTGTTAGATTCATTTTATTTATTTTTACCTCATCACAAATGGAAAGTGAACACTCTTTTCTCTCAGTGACATACTCTATTTTGGTCAGCCTTAAATTGTGGAATTTTTTTCTTTGAATATACTAAAGAAATAAAAAAATGAGACAAAAATAAATTTCAACATTATGTTTATATAACAGAAAGTAATGTGGGGGAATGAACCACATAGAAGGAATATATGTAGAATGAACCTTCAGAAGTTTCATTTTCTCACCTTCAGTGGGGTTCTCGATCCTGTTTTGCTTGGCAATGTGTTTCTCAGTTTTCATATTGATTGAATTATTTTCCTTTAATCTCAAGAAATAACTACATCTTGCTGCTTTTGCTTGCACTATTACCTCTAATATGTCCTTCCTTCACTGTTTCACAAATAAACTCCTATTTTATAAGGCTGAGTGTAAAAGTCATCTCATTTTGAAAACTTTTCTTAAAAATTCATTATTCCTGTATCATGAGAAACAAATACATCTGGCTCATGATTTCTCAAAGGCAAGAATATAATATTATCCAATTTTGTATTGTTCAGTTTCCATCTCAGGAACACAGGTACTATGTGGGTGATCTCAGAAGAGATACAATTTGAGATGGATCTTGAAGGAGAGAATAGTATAGATAACAGTATGGACATGGAGAAGATCTATTTCAGGAGAAAATAGTGAATACTCTTTTTCCTGTACAATAGACAATTTACCTAGTAAATTATGTTTGATGTAGAGGGGAAGCAGAATTCGGCACACAAAATATGCCTTTTGCGGTATCGATTATTTTAAGCTGGTTATTTTTAAGAAAATAAAGATTCAGGAAAAACTTCTGAACTTCACCATAACTGTCTGAAAGAAGGGTCCTATTATTATAGACACTTATTATTTAATATGAACTAGGTATGATAGGGAGAAACCAGCAAGGCCCATTTGATCAAAGTCCTTTCTGTGTCCCATTGTTAAAGACGGCTCGACAAACATTTGTTATCAAACATCTGATTTTCCATCTCCATGTAAATTGCTGTCCTGCCCTTTGGAGTTCCAAACCACAACAACACCTCCAATGTCTTCATAGCTCAAGATGTCATATAAGCCTTAACTGCCTAATCTGTCATCTGCTCTCATATTCTTTTGGAAACCTTGTATTTACATGCATAATTTTCTTTTTTTGTGTTATCTTTACCAGGTTTTCGCATCAGTGTAATATTGGCCTCATAAAATGAATTGGGAAGTATTACCTCCTCTTCGATTTTTTGAAAGAGTTTGAGGAGAATTAGTATTAAATCTTCTTTGAATGTTTGTTAGAATTCACTGGCAAAGCCATCTGATCCTGGACTTTTACTTTTTGTGGGTTTTTGGTGATTGTTTTGATCTCCATACTGCCGATCGGTCTATTTAGGTTTTCCAGTTCTTCTTGATTTAGTCTAGGAAGATTGTCTTTTTCTAAGTATTGGTCTATTTCTTCTAGGTTATTAAAGTTGGTGTTACATACTTTTTTATAGTATTCTTGTATGATCCTTTGTATTTGTGCAGTGTCTGTCATAATTTCCCCTCTTTCATCCTGATTTTGTTTGTGTCCTTTCTCTTTTTTCTTTAATGAGTTTAGCCAGAGCTTTGCCAATTTTATCAACCTTCTCAAAGAAACAGGTCTTTGTTGCATTGATTTTTTTTTATTTTTATTTTTGTTTTCAATTTCATTTACTTCTGCTATAATTTTGATGATTCTTTCTGCTGACTTTAGGCTTCATTTGTTCTTTCTTTTCTAGTTATTTAAGATGAAGTATTAGGTTGTTTATTTGGACTTGTTTTTGTTTTTGGAGGTAGGCCTGTAATGATATGAGTTTTCCTCTTACGACCTCTTTTGCCATATCCCAAAAGATTTGATAATATTGTACTATCATTATCATTCATTTCTATGTATCTCTTGATCTCTCATTTTATTTCTTCTCTGTCCCAGTTATTCTTCAGTAGTATGTTGTTTAATCTCCATGTATTTGTGGTTCTTTCTCTTTCTTTTTACAGTTGATCTCTAGTTTCAAAGCATTATGATCAGAGAATATGGTTGGTATGATTTCAACCCTCTTATATTTGTTGAGGCTATCTCTGTGTCCCAGTATGTGGTCAATCCTTGAGAATGTTTTGTGTGCACTAGAGAAGAATGTATAAGCAGCTGTTTTGGGATGGAAGGCTCTGTAAATGTCAATGATGTCCAGTTGGTCTAATGTATCATTTAAGGATGTTATTTCCTTAATGATTTTCTGATTGGTTGATCTGTCTATATCTGACAGTGGGATATTTAGGTCCCCTACTATTACAGTGTTTTGGTCTGTTTCTCTCTTTAGTTCTGTTAGTAACTGCTTTACATATTTTGGGGCTCCATGATTGGGAGCATAGGTATTACTAAGTATTATGTTTTCTTGGTGCATGATTCCCTTTATCATTATGAAGTGTCCCTTTTTGATTTTGAAGTCTATTTCATCCAATATTAGTACTATTTACACTTTTCTATGAACACCATTTGCTTGAAACATAATTTCCTCTGTTTCACTTTGTGTCTATATTTGTGTATGGAACTGAGGTGCCTCTATTGGCGGGAGCATATTTTTTTTTTTTGATGCAATCTGCAACTCTGTGCATTTTTATTGGTGAATTCAGTCCATTTACATTTAGGGTGATTATTGAAATATGAGGTCTTCTTATAGTCATTTTATTTTTTGATTTCTGGTAGCTCAGTGTTTCCATTGCTTCCTTGTCCTTGTGTTTCTGTTGTCTTTATTTTGGTTGCCTTTTGTGGATTTTCACTCTGGTCCTTATTGTTTTATGTTATAAACTTCGGTTCTAAATCTTTGCTGTGTGGTTATCATTACGAATATGAAAAGGATAATTGCATATATATAGTTGGCTCTTTCTTCTGTGTGTTCCTTATCTCCATTCTCTTTTGCAAATTTGGATCTTCAAATACTCCCCTTTTCAGTCATTGTTGTCTCATTTTGTCCATATGTATGCTGAAAGTTCATTACTATCTTGCTATGCAATTCTCCTCTTATTGTAATCTTCTAATGCACTGTTCGTAATAAGGGTTGCACTCCTCTGCTTTTATCAGCCTGCTAGTCATCTTACTCCTAATTAGCATGTTTTTGTTATTTTGGTTTAGATGAGCTGATCTTTTTCTGTATTTTCTGTAGCACAGGCCTCGTAGTGGAGAATTCCCTCATTTTTTGTATGTCTGGAAAAATCTTTATTTCTCCTTCATATCTAAAAGAGAGCTTAGCTAGATACATTATTCTTGGCTGGTTGTTCCTTTTATTGAATAGTTTGAATATTTGATTCCATTCCTTTCTGGCTTGTACCTTTTGTGCTGAGAAGTTTTAGGATAATCTAATGGGTTTTCTTTTATAGATTACTGTCTTCTTTTTCTGGCTGCCCTGAGAATTCTGTATTTGTCGTTGATTTTTGACAATTTTAATACGATGTGTCTTGGTGAAGGCCTTTTTCGGTAGAGATATTTGAGTGTTCTATTAACTCCTTGAATTCCAAGGTCCAGTTGAAATTCTCATCAACCATTTGACTGAAAATGCTTTCTAATCCCTGCTCCTTTTCTTCTCCTTCGGGAATTCCCATTATTCTTATGTTTCCTCTCTTGATGGTATCAGCTAATTCTTATATTTCTCTTTCATTATTATTATTATTTTTTTTGGTTTTTCTCGTTTTTCTTCTGATTTATTTCTAGATTTTTGTCTTTGATCTCACTGATCCTTTCCTCCATTTGGTCGACTCTATTTCCCAAGTGTGCTATTTCATTTTTCAATTCTTGCAGTGTTTTCTTTATCTTCAGAAGGTATATTTGGTTCTTTTTGAGGGTTTCAATCTCCTTTTTAAAGAAGTCATTCTGCTCATTTAGTTGTTTTTTTCAGTCCTGAAATTGTTGATATGATTTATTTCGGATCTCAGTGAGTTGTTTCAGAAGTATCTTCCTGAAATCTGTCATTTAAGTCGCATATTTCTATGTCTGTAGCTTGTTTTCTGGAGATTTTTCGCTCTTTCTGAGATGCCTTGTCACCTTGATTGTTCATGGTGCGTAATGGACTATTTCTCTGTCTAGGCTTTAATGGAAGTGTGTTCTGCTTTTTATTTTTCCAGAAAGAAGATTTATAATATAACGGTGCCTGGCCTGTTGCACAGCAGGTGTTTTTCTTTTGATTTCCAGTAGGTGGCGCCTAAGCCTCTTGAATCTTTGCTTCATATAAAATGTTAATAATGTCTTTTTTTCTTATAGATGTTAAATCATGCTTGCTACTGCCAGTGTCATTTCCTGTCAGTGTTAGTGACAGTTTCCGTAGCGATTTCTCAGATTTCCCTTGGGCTCTGTGGTGTTCCATCATGGAGCAGATGGGAGGAGGGGCCCTCTGGGTTGGAGGTTGGAGGCTGCGGCTCAGCTTCAGTTTTGCAACTGCGGCTGTTAAAAATCAACTGTTGTTTCTCTGCCATCCCCACTTTCCTACCGTCCTTGTTTCCTTGTCTTCTGCCCTGATGATTGGGCACTATATCCAGCTGCAGGGAACTCACAGCACCCTCAGGCAGAGAAGTTCAGAGAACTCACCACTTTGTCTCCCCTCCTCCTCCTTCTACAGGGAGCTCCAGCTCTGAGAGGTAGCTTCTTTGTTCCTCCCAGTCTACTGCCTGACACCCAAGGTTCTGACCTGTGGTAGCTCTTATGCGCAGATCTCATGCTCAGACGTGATAGTGTGCAGTTTGGGTGTCTTTTGTTGAGTTTTAGGTATTCATTATTGTTATTTCAAGGAGAGAGATCTGGGAATGTCTCTAAAGCTGCCATGTTTAATCCAACCCCCCACACCTACATTCTATTTTCCAAAATGCCATAAGCTGTCATTTTTGGGCCAGGGACCAGTCCAGCTACTGGTGTTTAGGCCAGAGATGGGAGGTCTTTGTACAACCCTGGGAATTATGGGGCTGTGTTCCTGGTGGATCTCAGGCCTGCGCAACTAGGAGCTCCTAAATTTGCCCGTTTATTTTGTGACTGACCCTTTCGAGCAGTCAACCTCCCTGTCAAGGGAAGGGAACTATGTCAGAATGCAAGGGACAGGGCCCTAATGATTTTGCTCCCATGTGGACTTGAAATGGAAAGCAAGACACTGACAAACCAACCAACCAACCAATAAACAAACTAAAGCCAATTCAGGGCCTCAGATATGAGACCAGTGTGGATTAGAGACTAGGGGCAGTAGAGGGAGAATGACATGCGTGTAAAGGGGCTCAGCATATGTGAGAAAGGGACACACGAGGCAGCAGGTGCCAAGCAGCCCATGCAAGTGATGGGTGTTGGAGTAGAACGCAGCACCATGACATGTTGGTAAGGGCGTTAAACCACGTAGTCCCACTAGGTTTCATTGAGTCCAATGGACAGACCTTGGCCGATTTGTAGGCACCTATTCCTAGTCTGGCATTCTCCTGATGACGTTTTTCTCGACACGCTGGGAAATTGTTTGGATTAGCTGGGATGATTTTCCATCCTGTAACAGGGCTGCCTAGCAGAGACTATTGAGGTCACTTGAGTGCCGTTTGAAATGGAGCGGCAGTCCTGGTGCCTCAGTGCTTTCTGAGACCATGTCCATCACGTTCCTCCTGTGTTTCAAAAAAGACAAGGACTCCAAAAGGGTGTGTTCGACACTTTCTGAGAAGTTGGCTCCTCCAGGGCCATAAGAGGGACAGGGTATTCCATTCTAGAATAGAAGAGCAAGAAATAGGGAAATGAAAAGAAGGCTGGGATGCTGCAGACATTCAGGATGATTTCTCAATATGTTTAGAAAAGTTCAGACTTGGAGAACAATGAACAACCTTGTGAAAAACAAAGGCTACTTGGGAGCCATTTGTCCTGTTGGCCTTGGGCAAAATAAGTTCTCTTGGAGACCCCAGCGGATGCCAAATTGTTCATATTACTGTCCTGTTGAGGTGATACCCTCATTCTGAAACTCTGTCGTGATTGCTCCCCAGAAACGATCTGAATTCATTAAGGGCCAGTACAGGATGTGATGCCTTCCCGGAGGCAAACAATGCTCAATGGATCATTGGGTCAATTATTTTCAGACAATAAATGAGAATAGGGGTGGGGGAGGGAGAAAGGTGCCTGAGAATCAATTGTTGGCTGATAGGTGTGGCAAAAACTCTGGAAGCACAGCTGAGTTTTCTGGAATTCACACATGATATATCCACCCATTGGAAATGTGGGTCATCTCACACACCCTTTTATAAGGTGACTACTTTCCATGTGTAAAGTAGAAAGGGAAAGCGAAGTCCAGGTTCACCTGGGAGCTAAGTAGAGGTCCCCTACTCGCTATGAAGGTGAACATCTGAGAGACGCCACAGCCAGTCCGCTCCTCAGCAGTCTGGACCTTCGGCCGAGCTGTGGCCTGAGGAGGACTGGGCCTCCCTTGATCCCTTGTGGCGAGGGTGTCACTGAATCTTCATGAGGAGTCTACTCCAGTGATCCGTGTTGGTGGTTTACACTGACCCACGAATGCTAAGAAGCACCTGAACTATCCCCGTGTGCGGCCAGAGTCGAGCGAAGAGAGTGATGTCCACTTCAAAGTTTCCCTGAACTTATCCCCGCAACCCTCTGTGTGGTGTGATTGTTGTCTGTTGTGGGAAGAGAGAGGGGCACACAGGAAAAGCCTACTCCCCTAGCCACAATGGTCAGGAACATAATACAGGAGATTATGTGGTACTATTACTCCAGGGAAATTGAAAACTTTGTGTGAATTAGAATGCCCCAATTTTAGGGTGGGATGGCTGGCAGAAGGGAGCCTGGAAGGATCTCTTGTGCAAAAGGTGTGGCAGGTAGTCACTAGAGATCCAGGCCATCCTGACCATTTCCCCTACGTAGATACTTGGCTCACTTTAGTATTGCACCCTCCCCTTTGGCTTAGAGGTCAAGTTTCCACCGTGTTAGTAGCACAGGCAGGGAAGTATTCTACCAAACCCAAAGAACAATTGCTGCCACCGGTGCCAGAGATTTTAGCTCCTAATGAGCAAGAAGCAGAAAGCCTGGCTCCCACACTGCATATACTGGCAAGATTGCAGTCATCATTTCCTCATTCCCTGTCCACCCCAGGGACTGTCATTGGCTCAAGCACATCATTAACTGATCAATCTAGTCCTGGCATAAGCTCGTCAGGGCCTGAGGTATCTCCCACTGTCCTGGAATCAGGTCCAGGTTCTTCTCCTCTCACTGAGAGGCTGCACTCAAAGACAGTGCCTTGTATGCACATACCTCTGAGAGAAATTAGAAACCTCATAACGAATGAGCAGGGGCACATAATAGAGTAGTAGCTGCTAGTGTACCAACATTTCACTACTACCAACCTTCTCAATTGGGAACACCACACTGCCTCATATAGAGAAAAGCCACAGACCTCAATAGACCTCGTGCAGTCCATATTTCAAACCCACCATTCCCCATGGGCAGATTGCCATCAATTGCTCCTCTCACTGTTCAACACGAAGGAAAGATGCTGAATAATCAGGCGGTGACTAAATGGCTAGAGGAGAATACCCCTGAGGAAATCCAGAATCCCCAGGAATATGTAAGGGTCCAGATACCAGGAGAGGATCCTAGGTGGGACTCAAATACAGAGGAGGGCCTGAGACAGCTCAGAAGATACAGAGAGGCTCTCCTCCAAGGCATCGGAAAGAGAAGACAGAAATCCACTAACATCAATGAAGTAGCAGAGACTTTACGCAGGAAAGATGAAAGTCTAGAAAACCAAAGAATGGTTAATGTGGCCTTTGTTGGCTAGAGTGCAGGAGGGTTAAAGAGAAAGCTCCAAAAATTAGAAGGCTTTGCAGGAATGAACATTTCCCAAGTCCTTGAAGTAGCCAACAAGGTATATGTCAATATGGAAGCTGTCTCCAAAAGGGAAGATGAGTGTCATATGCAAAGGAAAGGTGAGCTCATAGTTGATGCCCTTCAATAACAGGGTAAAGGAAAGAAAAGCTGTCTGGAGGAGCCCCCTTGTGCCGTGATCAGTGTGCCATATGCCGGGGAACCAATCATTGGAAAAATGAATGTCCCAAACGGTACAAGGTAAAGGAGTGCTTATCAGCCACCTCCAAAAGGGAAGACACACTGTTAAATGTAGTTGTGAAATCCCTCTTGGACTGAGGGCGACCAGACTCAGGGACCCCCGATGAGTCTATGGTTTGTATGATGGTAGGGAGCCAACAGATAGACTTCCTGATTGACACATGGGCTGAACACTCGGTAGTGACTTGGCCAGTAGTGCTGCTCTCCACCTGTAGAGTGGACATTGTCGGAGCCACTGGGAGACAAGCAAAACAAGCATTCTGCTTGCCCTGTAAATGTATTATAGGAGGTCATGAAGTTATGCATTACTTGCATAGCGACCTGCTATGCAGGTTAAGGGCTACCATATTCTTTGCTGAAAATGGCTGGCTAAACTTGCAAGTACCTAGGTCTAGGCTTCTATAACTCTAACCATCCCCAGAGAGGAGACAAATTAGAGAATTCCTGGGTGTAGTAGGATTTTGCCATTTGTGGATCTCCAACTTTGCAGGACTAGTGAAACCCCTCTCTGAAACCACAAAGCAGGGATAACCGGAGTCCCTGTTCTGGGAATCTACATGACAGAAGGCCTTTGGAAAAAAATCAAACGAGTACCCACTAATGCCCTCGGACTAGAACTCCCAGACCTGTGTTCCCATCTCCCGTTCCCCTTTATCCTTTCCATGAAGTACTAGCACCATGCCACAGGGTGCACAATCACTTCAGGGTGAGTAACATGCTTTTAGATTCAGAAACAGCTAGGTTTGTGTCTCCTGGTATCTTAGGGATTAAGGTTCAGTGATTTTGCCCAGGCAGCCCAGGTTCTACTTATGGTAAGGGAAGAATATTTTTCCTTCTTCCTCATCAGTGGCATGAGCACTTCCCAGCTTGTGCCCTTCAGGGAAGGAAAAACAGCATCCCCATGGCCCAGCTGTCAGTGAAATACAGCAACAGCAATTCCTTGCAGCGAGGACCTGAAGGAGATCCTCATCTTTCCAAACTAACGACGGGAGGGAAAGCAAGAAATTTAGCCTCTAAACAGTTTACTAAGCTACGATGCTATTCTCCCATTAGATTTTTTTTTTTGCAAGAAACTGAAAAATCGGAAGAAGTACCCTATGTACAAACTTCTGTGCTCCTTTACCAAGACCCAGACTTATTAGATGGCCTAATGAAAAGAGCACCTTCCCAGAGATCTCTAAATAATCAGGAGTTTTCTCCTTCCCCTTTGCCCTCAGACTCTGAAGGCGTCCAAGTTATCTAGGGACCTCATTTATTTCCTCACTCCCTGAGGAAACTAGATATGCACCCCCATTGAAGTTACAAATACCGATGATGGGAAAATATGAGTCTGTGCATATTCTCTGATCTATATTTGTCTGTGTTATATGAAATATGGTGGTTCGGTTAAGAATTCTGATTACGATAGAAAGGAAAATGTATGTTTTTGGTATAGAGATTTATTTTGAAGGAAATTAAAGGAAAAATGTTTGTCTTACTGTTGGTTATTTCTGAATGAGTGAAAAGAGGCAAACTGAAAGAATGAGGAAAGTAGTAGAAGTTTTGTGAAGAGAAATCCTGAGTGAAAATTTTATGATTATGCTAAATAAGATTGGAAATTTAAATGCCAAAAGTAAGCTAATACAACACTAGAGTTGTGTTTTAATGTTTCTTAGACTATTAGTCTGCTACTGATATTATGGAAAAGTTTCTAAGAAGAAAACAAGGATTCTGTGAATAAGGAAAGTAATTTCTGTGTTTTATGTTGTCTCAACCAGTTTTCTGAGGCTTTTAGAGAATATACTAACATTAGCCCAAAGTCTGAGGGCCAGACACTCCTGCCTATACATTTCATAACTTGGTCTGTGCTCGATATCAACAGAAGCTCCAAAAGTTGGGGCCTAAACCACAAGTCCGTAGGTTACCTTGGTGCCAGAGGTCTGGGATGGGCAGAGAAGGAAGCAAAGTACAAAAAGGGCACAAATTTTAGCTGCCATAATACAGGCATCATCTCAAGGTGACCCTAGGCAATGAAAAGCTTGCAGGCCTAGAGGGCCTCGATTTTGGTTGGCCATGAATGGCATTGTTGAGACTGAGGCATAATCAATGTGCAAATTACAGAAGAAAGAGCACTAAAAGGGCAAATGTCCATCCAGCCCTGAGAAGCTGGGGAGGAGTGGACCTCATAAGCTCTTGCCCCACATAGCAAGCCTCTCATGAAGGGGCTGCTCTTTCCTCTAACATTGGAGGCTCGAGCACTTGTAAGCTCCAGTCCTAGAAAAACCCAGTAAGATCATAACAGTGGAACTTCAGGTCACCCTCGCCATGGCAAGAAGGAAAAACTGAATTTTTACTAGTACTAAAGCTACTTACTCTGTCCTGACTCATCCCATGGGCCTCTCTCCAATGCTAACTGCACAGTGACAGGAATAAATAGTCAGCCCTCAAGGCCCTACCAAATTTTGTTAAGTTCCCAAATGCCGTCAACTTACAAGGAATCAACAACTAGGTACATTTATTTTGAATTAATCAAGTTTCTTATGAGTCCTCACAGGTTCCTCCAGAAAACGAACTGGAAAGTGAAAGCCATTCCTGTGAACCTGTGGAAGGTGTTAAGCTCTTGTTCTGAAAACTCAGGTCCCAGAGAATCAGGGAACTTGAATTAACAAACTGCCATGAAAAAGTAACTTCATTGTCAATTACCTCTACTATTACTTTGACTTGTCTTTTCTTTTTGCTAAGTATATATCTTCTAGGTTACAAGGCTTCCTACCACTTCTGAATGCTGGAATGACCTTACGTTGTGTGGCTCCGGGGCCCTTAGAATAGGCTTTCAGGGATTTTTATTCCCAGTAGGCAGGGACTACAGCCCTATCTCAATTTTGAACAAGTTACAAAAGACAGATCTTCCTCCCTCAACATCCTCTTAAGATTAAGGGAATAAAATCTCTGAAGGGAAATAACGTAGAGAAGAGGCAGGAAAATTGAGACTACGATGTGATAATCATCCCAGGGCCAGGCAGTTGAGGACCTTGTCAAAAAGATGACAAAACTGGCTCATGTGCCCATACAAGTATGGCACAGATGGAACCCCAATAGCCTTTTGGGGGATGGTTTTTGGCTTTTGGTAGGTTTCTCACCTTAATAGGAGCAGTTATACTACTATAACAGTGTTGAGAGTGCCAAGGTTGTGGGTTCTACAAGACAAATTAAACTGTAAATAGAGAGGACTAGTAGTCTGGAAATTTCTTCCCCCTTGCAGCCCCTTCACCCGAAGCTCCCCCTACTCATCCTGAGTAAAGAGGCAAATATGAAACCTCAGACAAAGGAATCATGTGTCCCTTGCATAGACACTGCAAAAGTATATAAGCTGTAATAAGTCCGACTAGGGGGAGTACATGTATGGAGTTGTTAACCCCAACTGCTCCGCTGGCCTAATACATTCTCTTTCCTCTAACAAAGTTGTTTGAGTGTCCCAAATCCTCCATCAGGTGTCTCTTCCTGCAACACAATGGGTAAATAATTTTCAACAAAAAAGCCAAAAACATGCAGTGGAGAAAGGAAAGCCTCTTCAATAATTGATCCTGGAAAAATTGGAAGGCCACCTGCAAAAGAATGAAACTAGATTTTGCTTATCACCACACACCAAAATTAACACAAAATGGATTAAGGACCTGAATATAACACCAGAACCAATAAAATGCATAGAAGAAAACATAGGAACTAAACTCAAGGACCTTGGGCTTAAAGAGGATTTTATGAATTTGACATCAAAGGCAATGAAAGGAAAAGCAAAAATAAGTGAATGAGACTACAACAAATACAAAGCTTCTACTCAGCAAAAGAAATTGTCAACAAGGTAAAGAGACAACCATCTGAACAGGAAAATGTATTTGAAAACAACGCCTCTGATAAGGGCCTAATATCCAAAATATACAAAGAACTCATATGACTCAATAACAGCAACAAAAAAACCAAATGACCCAATCAAAAAATGGGCAGAGGACCTGAACAGACACTTCTCCCTAGAGGACATACAAATGGCCAACAAATATATGAAAAGATACTCAACATCGCTAGCTATTAGGAAAATGCAAATCAAAATGGCATGAGATACCATCTCATACTTGTTAGAATAGCTATAATCAACAGAACAAATAACAACAAATGTTGGAGAGGATGCAGAGAAAAAGAAAGCCTCATACACTGCTGGTGAAATGGCA
>NW_011889535.1:69951-73553 GCF_000151845.1 Pteropus vampyrus | reverse complement strand
TAATGACCTGGACGTGGATCCAAGCCCCACCACTTGTTAGCTCCATGACCTTCGGCAGTCACTTCCCTGGTGTAGTCAGGCTCCCTAAAACCAACCTTGGGTTCAATGAGGACTCACAGAACTCGCAAAGCTGTTATATTCACGCTACAGTTTATTACAGTGAAAGTGTGCAGATTACAATCAGCAAAGGGAAGAGGTACATGGGACAGCGTCCAGGAGTGACTAGGAGTGAGTTTCCACTTGTTTTCTCCAGTGGAGTTGTATCGATGGCACTTCATTCTCCTAGCGATGATGTGTGACAACATGCACAGGGTATTGCCAACTAGGGAGGTTCACCTGAGCTTTGGTGTCTAGTGGTTTTATTGGGGTTCAGTCACATAGACATGACAGCCTGCCTGCATGGCTGACCTTAATCTCCAGCCCCTCCAGAGATTAAGCTGATCCTGTGTGGCCCAAAGTCCCACCATAAAACACATTGTAAGCATAGACTATCTATTCATAGTGGCCCAAGTTCCCCAGATAAACAAAGAAACTCTTATCAGGCAGGACATTGAAAAGGCTTAGAAGCTGTCTCTCAGGAGCCAGACAAGAGCCAAATCTTTCTTTGTAATGTGCAGGATTTGGACAGGATATTTAACCCAGGCCTGCTAAATTAATCCCTATGGTATACCTGGAATCTTTCAACCTCAGTTTCCATATCTGTAATATAAGGAAAATAATGGTCCCCACTAAGAAGTGACCCTCACTCTATCAGAGGGCTCCACGCCAACCTCCATCCCATTAGCCTTTCTCTTCACCATGCCCAGGTGATAATAATAACAGCTGGCTCTCAAAAAACACTGGCCTCTTGCCAGGCACTGTTCTACATGCTTTATGCAGATTAAATGTAATCTTCATGGCAACTTTACAATGTTGATGCAATTATGCTCCCATCTTTGCCAATGGGAACAGCCAAGGCACAGAGAAGTTCTGACAACCTCCCTAAGTCACACTGCTGGTAGGCAAATTCACACAGCTAGTAAGTAGGAGAATTTGGATCTGGATCACCATAATCTGGCTCCAAGATCCAGAAACTGTTGACTATCCAGTCATCAGGCCTCTTAGCTGAAATTGACACTGGTTGTGAATTTTAGAGGCTCAGGCATTCCAACAGGGCAGGACTTGGGCCTGACTCAGTACCTTCTCTCTCCTCAAGGCATAGCACAGTGTCAGGCACACAATAGGTATTCAATAAATGCTATTTAATGAACAAATAAATGTTCACAAAAGGCTTATGTTCCCTCTTTAGAAAGAAAACTCAAGATCAGAAATCTGTTTCCCCATTAAGAATCGAAGTCAGCTTTTAATCAGTCGAGTACTTGACAGACAGCCCTGGACAAGTCTCAAGGCAAATACATTTCGCTGTTTGCTTTTTTTCTGATTCCTGACTCCCGAAGAGAAAAAGATAAGGACTTACCTAATACTATAGAAACATGTAAATTTTTTCAACCAATGGGGAAAAAAAAGAAAAGAAAAAAATAGAGCTACCATATATTCTAGCAACCTCACTTCTGGGTATATAGTTGAAGGAAATAAAGTCACTATTGCAAAAATGTATCTGCATCCACTCCGTGTTTATTACAGCATTATTCACAAGAGCAAAGACATGGAAACAACCTAAGCCTCCACCAATGAATAAATAAAGTTATATATGTATATATAATATATAATGAAATATTATTCAGTGATAAAAAAGAAGGAAATTATGTCATTATGAAAACATGGATGGACTTTTAGGGCATTATAATAACTGAAGTAAGTCAGAGAAAGACAAAACTTCACTATCTCATATGTGGTATCTATAAAGCCAAACTTATAGAAATGAATACTAAATAGATGGTTGCCTGGGACAAGGTGTGAGGGAAATGTGGAGATACTAATCAAAGGGTACTAACTTTGGTTTTAAGATGTTTAAGTTCTGGGGATCAAATCACAGCAAGGTGACTATATTTAACAATACTGTATTAGATACTTGAAAATTGCTAAGAAAGCATATCTCAAATGTTTTCACCACAAAGAAGTAATTATATGGAGTGCTGGATGTGTTAACTAATCTTGTTGTGGTAATATTTCACTATATATGTGTAATAAATTACCATGTGCACTTTAAATTTACACAAAGTTATGTCAATTACATCTCAGTGGAGCTGGAAAATTTTTATTTAAAGTCTCAAAGCAATAAATGGGGTTATACAGTCCACCTAAGAGAATGTGGGAGTTAATCAATCATGGAAAATAAATTAAATTCTACCTGAGGCAAACAGACACTCAAGCATGTCATACTTCTTTTGACAACAAGTATTTGTAAATTATGTGCTATAGATTTGCAATAAGAAGAATATGAAGAGTTGTAGAACAATTTGATTCACCAAGAAACAGCAGCTTTGCAAGTATTTCCCAGAGTGGAACATAAGACATAGTTAAACAGCTAAAAGAGTCTGCAAATTCTTACTGTGGTCATTTGGAGCTACAATGATGGAGTTAGAGGTTATGTCCAAATGAAAAACACAGCATAGATCGGTGGCCACTCTCTGCTTCTTGTGTGGGGCCCTGGGAGGAGGTCTTCCTTCAAGATCACAGCTCTGTCACACTTGCGGATCCACTAACATCCACCATCATCCCAGTGCCACCAATGCGTGTGTTTGAAATGACACCTGCACTCACTCCAGAAGCTGTTATAAATTTATTGTTCAGTTATTTTATATAAGGATTCATAAATGACATTATATGATATACTTCTGAAAATACCTATTTTGATTCTTTTACATAAGGACTCTTGAGTGACACCATATATTACAGATTTAAAAAATTATAGTAAGCAGAATAAGAACCTCCAAAAGATAACCACATAGTAATTTCCAGAAACTTGTAATATGTTATTTTTCGTTACAAAAAAGGATTAAGATGGCAGATGAAATAGATTGGCTAATAAGCTTCCATTATGATATCATTGGCCTTGGTTTTGCAGATGGGACTAATGTCATCACCATCATCCTAGAATGTGGAAGAGGAAGGAAGAAAAGTTGGAGTCTGAGGGAGACTGGAAAATGCTATGGTGCTGGCTTTGAAGTTGGAGAAAGGACCATGAGTCAAGGAATGCCTGTGGCCATGGGAAGCTGGAAACGAAGAGAAAACAAATTTTCTCCCAGAGCCTCTAGAAGAAACATGCCTGACAGACAACTTGATTTTAGTCCATTGTCTCTTCAGACTTCTGACCTACCAAACTCTAGGTGAATTAATTTGTTTCTTTTAAACCCATTAGTTCAATGATGTTTTGTTTTAGCAGCAATAGCAATGTTATACAGACATTTATCCAATAACTGATTTTGGAGAAAAGTGACTTTAAGGGTCTTAAGTCAATCATTTTGCTTCCCTTGGGTGAGGACATTTTGTGTTGAAACCTACATTTAATAGAAGAAACCCAAAGTCGAATTGGGGATTTTGCCCCATTAGCTGATACAGAGAATTTCCCATTGCATAAATGTAAATGTGGTTCTGAATTTGAGGCCTTTGGACATTAAGATAGGACAATAATTCATTATTCAAATCACAGCCATGGACAA
>NW_011889535.1:53334-69611 GCF_000151845.1 Pteropus vampyrus | reverse complement strand
AAGTAGTGTGCTTATTTATTAAATAATCATCTATAAATACACGTATACATTAGCAGACTACTAACTGATGAGAGAATTCTTGGATTCAACAAGTATTTCCACAGATTTCATTTATCTGATCCACATTTATCAGAAATATTATTATCCAGTATTATCATTGGAAATAAGAAAACAGGCTCAAGGAGATTCAATTTTCATAGATATGTAATAATGCAATTAAAGCTTTTATACAGTTCCTTGAATGATGTGTAAATAGACCCATTCAATATATACTCTTAATTTGTTAGGTCCCTTTAATCCAGCAACTTGTACACTTTAAAAATGTTCAATATATTGCATGTAACTACATTCCAATAAAATAACTAACAGAAAAAAAACTAGTGATGCCTGTTTCAAGGTAGGATGTAGAGCACAGGTAGCTTGAGTCACACTTTAATGGAGGAGAAAGAAATATTATTTGGTAGAAAGCAACGTGTTTTATATGGATATAAAAACAGTGACATTAATTTATGAAAAATTACATTTGGTAAACTCATTTTTTTGTAAATTAAATAAACTGTCATAAATCGGTTCAAGGCAGGGATGCATTGCAGCCTTACACACATAATGGATGAGCTGGAGATACACAATGTAGAAACTCCCAGCTGATGCGGACCCATGAGTATCTGAGCAGAGATCAGAACATCTCCAATCATATAATCCCATTTGATATAAACTGTATCATTTAGGTCAGCTTGTTATACAGCATTAGCTATCGATACAAGAAAAAGAATCGAATGAGGGCAATTATAATTACTGGCAGTTTTTTAATGATGGACATATGTTCTGATATTTGGACATAGCATTTTAGTCATTCTGTTAATCAAGTTTATTTTGGATAACTGAATTAACAATTGACTCTATTAAGGTCACTTTCACGTAACCAGGAGAAGTTGGAAGGACGTGCATAATAGAAGAAACCCGGAGAAAATCCTAAGGCGGGGCAGGAATATAAGTTCTCCTGCGAGTCACGATCTGATCATGACGATGGAAGAATTTCCTGCACATGAGGAGCTATGAAAGGGGTGATAGTGACATTGTTCATTCACTATCCAGTTAGTGGTTATGACAAAATAGGAAAAGTGGAGATATTTTATTTAGACTGTAGAGGAGTCAAATTTGTAGGCAGGACAGAAATTTTGGAGGACGAACAAGAAGGTAGTTTAGTAATAAAACGTAAATACACCAACCAATCTTCACCTAAATGAAAACAAATCCTCACACATGGAATCCATCTTCTATACTTCAGGAGATGGTTACAGCATCAAAAAGAAATCTTTGCATAGTAATCAACTGAGTAATGCTCCCTCATATATAAGGTCAATTCTTTCTAAAGAGCATATCAGGTGAATTTATTTATCAAATTTGTGTTTTCTTGACAACTCTACCTGGAGATAAATATTTGATAATCAATTTTTCCCCCAAAGACTATGGGAGGCATTGTGGACACCGAACTCACTAAGAGAATAAAAGCAGAAGTCCAGTTAAAACCAGCAGAATGTTAAAGTCTACATTATTATTAAGAGCAGTTAAGGGAGTGAACTAGAATAGAAGAGACCCAAAGAGAAAACTATTTCATTTTTTTTCTGCTTAAAACACCACATAAATGAACTTAGTCAACAAGTGTAGTTTGCTATATGTGAGTTATACAACTCATGAATAGTCTTTAGTAACACAAAAGAGAATTCTAAAGATGATATGATCATTTGATAAGAAATTATTTTTATTTTTATTTTTTTTAGGGCTCTGGTTCCACTGTATTTATTATAAAATGCACTAATGATAGGATGGAAGTTGGACAAGGAGGTGAAAGCATCCATTACAGGGTAACTCGACAGATGTCAGGACTCTAGCTGGGCTTTAAGGAACTGATTCAATTTTGGCTGGGGGTAAATGCACATAATTAAGTTTCACAGTTATAAAATCATCACTCTGAATTGAAGAATCAGAGACATTTTGGTGTAGACATAATTCCATCTACTTTAAACTTAGAGAAGAAAAACACTCGCTGCATTATTATGGGTTGGGGTTTCTTATACATTTCCTAAATCCACCTACTACATTTGTTTGTTAGTTTGTTTGTTTGCTTGTTTCTTTGTTTGCTTTTTAAAACAATTTACAGCTGTGGTAAGATACCACAGCCCTGGTTCAGATACAGTCTTTAGCTTCAGAAAGTCCATCAGTCCTGTAGTTGGCTGTCGCTGCTAAATCTGTTGCTTGCAGAGGCCTCAGAGCTCTGGGTTTGCCAAGTAGCATGCTCTCCATCTAAGCTCTTCCCGCATATAGAACATGTATCATGCAGTTCTAACCATGGCACAATACAACTGCTCTGAAAGATGTGGCTGCAGGGTAACTGCCAACTTCCTCTTCAACTGTGTAATCTTCTTTGCATGCCGAACACTCTAAACACATATCGACTTGCTCCTGAGTTACTGTCACTGTTGGAAGAGCTGTGATCTTCCCCTTGTCAGGTTGTGGAGGCCCTGTGTTTTCCAGTTGTCTTAAAAACTGGGTTACGAGGGCATCAAGCTCTGTGTAACCCCAGGCATAGTCCCCAAAGTTGGAGTGCAGCATCCTGCTCCAGAAAAAAAGGGTGTGGAGATTCGGGAACTGCAGAATTTGCAAAGACTCTGGCAAAGAACTGTTGTATTATTCTTTCAATAGCTGGAGATCTACTGGGATGAGTACTTCCTTCTGATCTTTATCTCCCAGTCACTGGCAACTTGAAGGCCAACTTGGTCCCGAGAGTCAGTGTGTTTGGTGACCTCTCATTGGCTCTATTATCTTGGTCCAGTGGATCACTACTTAGAAATTGCCTAAAATCTTGTGTAATCATTCTGAGGTTCAAATTGCACCAGAGCTCTGCAAAATGTGTTATTTTCTATCTGGCTGCCACCACCACCAAAAAAGCTGGAATCATCTGTCACTTCTTCAAATAAGCCTGATTCACACCTAGGATGATACATATTCTGGGACTGTGGGGCCGAACTCGCCCTTCCAAAAGTGTCATAAAAATCAGTGCTTGGCAGCGGTCCCAGAGCCCATCTCTGCAGCCTCTGCCGCTGCTTCCTCAGTGTGGCCGTCCCTCTGCTCAGGAGCCATCATTCATCACGGAATCAGTTTGGCACAGAGATGCAGCAGAGCAAAGAGGTGACAGAGCAGACAACGACCCCAAGGATCTCTTCCAACAACAAAGAGGCACAGGGCAGAAGAAATAATTTTTAAGACCCACATGGCTTCACACAATAACTGGAATTTCCAATTATTTTTGGTTCAAATTTTGAAAAACTTTGCGAGACTGGGAAAATGGACAAAGAGGGAAAATATCTATATATTAAAGCAGAAAGCATGATAAACAATTACTTACATTGTGTGGAGAAAGTGAATAAAATACATGGAAATTCCAGCAAATAAATAAAGGAGGCATGTTCTATTTACACAATTTTCTGGTTCCAAGGCGTTTAGCCCTCCAAACACAGAAAGTTCTTCAGCCCCAGAACAGTTGTCTCTTTTATAGCTGCCATCCCACAGAATCTTTTCAAAGCCCCCTTTATGTCTTTGTTCCTGAGACTATAGATAAATAGGTTCAGCATGGGTGTGACCACGGTGTACATCACTGAGGCTATTGCACTTGAGTGTGTGCTGTGGGTAGAGACAGAGATGAGGTACACTCCTAGACCTGTACAATAAAATAAGAAGACAACAGAAAGGTGAGACGCACAGGTAGAAAATGCTTTATACTTCCCCTGAGCTGATGGGATTCCACGTATGCAGGAAACAATCTTAGAGTAAGAGTAGAGGATCCCAGCAAAAGGAACATCAGCCAGCAGCACGGCTGACAAATACATCGCCAGGTTATTAAGAAAAGTGTCAGAACAGGCAAGTTGGACCATCTGATTGAGTTCACAGATAAAATGGGGGAATTTTTTAAGTCTGTATAAAAAGATTTTTAAGACTGTATTGCCATTGCAAAGTTTAATGGCTTTGCAACAAGGAAAACAGGGCACTCGTGATCCAGGACACCAGAAGCGGCAGTCCATAGAACCGGGGTTCATGATAACTGTGTAGTGCAGGGGGTGACAGATGGCCACAAAGCGGTCATAAGCCATCACAGTCAGGAGGAAGTTGTCCAAAGCTCCAAAGAGAATAAGAAAATATATCTGTGTGATGCAGCCTTTATAGGTGATAACTTTGCTCTGAGTCTGAATGTTCATCAGTATCTTTGGGACGGTGCTGGAGGTGAAACAGATGTCCACCAAGGAAAGGTTGCAGAGAAAGAAGTATATGGGCATGTGGAGGTGGGAGTCTGAGCTGAAAGCCAGGATGATGAGCAGGTTTCCAAGCACAATGATCAGGTACATGGAGAAGAAGAGCCCAAATATGAGAGGCTGCCGTTTTGGTTCATCTGATAATCCCAGAAGAAAAAACTCTGAAATTTGTGTACCATTCTCTGGTTCCATGTGGTGGGGGTGGTGAATAAAAATAAAAAATAAAATAACATGATTAATTTTACACATGAGTATTACTAACATGTGAAATGTCACAATTTACATCTTTACGGTAAAATGTATGTATGACATATAAGTGGTTTTGTAGAGATCTGATCCCTTTTAAGTAAGGTCACATGACATCTCTAATTAGGAATTTATGCCCCCCTCTTAGCAATTTGCCAAATAAATCATTTTTATATCGGTTTAATGAGAAATTCTTTTACATATTGAGGAATAAATGCTGAGTCCTGGCCATTTTCTAGACAAGGAGTACAGGGTACTGGAAAACAGAAGTCCCTAGAATCCAAAGAAGGAGAAAGAATATAAGGAAGTGAAAAATTATACAAGATGTTAGAATGTGCATGTGCTTTGAAGAAAAAGAAAATAGGTATACAAGAGCGTAGACGTGCGTGTTATTTTTAATGGAATTGAGAAAGACTTGAAAACAAGGTGCTATTTGAACAGACACCTTATGGAAGACACAGGAAAGACAGGAAGATTTTGGGAAAGTGTGTAGCCTGCGTGGGAAAGAGCCAGTGCAAAAGTCTTGAGATTGGCACTTGTCTCAAGCAATCAGGGCTCAAAAGGAAGCCGTGTGGTGAGGGGAATGAGCAAGAGGGAGATGATAGGGATGCTGTCAGAGAATGTGGAGGAATGAGATGGCCTGTTTGATACAGGTGAAACTCCAAGACACAGGGACTCGCTCAATCACATGCTGTTCCTTAAACTTCATTTTCTTTGCAAGAAATCCTGTGAAAAGAAGTGATGCCTTCTTTATTTCCATCTGTTGATTGACATTCTGGATCTGTGTTTTAAAGAACACATACCAAAATATATGAGCTATGTACCTACGCCCAAGAAGTGGAGAAATGCTCATGCTCCACAAACCATATACACTCACACCCACAGACACACACACAATGTCCTCCTAAGGTCATGTGAATACCAGCTTCTACTCTTTCCCAGACACAATAATGAGGAAAGAAATAATACAAGAAAAGATAATATCAGGTTATCATTTCCCTATAGGTTATAGAAATAGTTCCAAAGTTCAGTTGCTAAGCCCCCAAATTAACAGGTAAAACTAGGACTCGATTTTCATGTAACTATTTTCTGCCTTACATATTAAAAATTAGTTAAACAAAAAGAGATTAAATAATGAAAGATAAAGAGAGAAGAGAGAGACAGAGAGACAGAGACAGAGACAGATCTAATAAGTTCAGTTGATCTCCGAGAGACAGTGATGAGGAGAAAGTATCCTTGGTTATGGTAACACGTCAAATGCATTTATTTTGCCTTATTCCTAGAATTATCAATGAAGTAGCAAAAAACTATTTATTCAAAACAGAAAATAGCGATATCTATATGGCGTCAAGACATCTTACAGATCAAACACCTTACTAGAAAATTTGCAAAGAATAAACTTACATTTTACTAATGGAAATATACAATGTATAGAAAAAAAGCAGAGATATTTAAAGCTGAAATAAGACTTTAGTAAATAACATTACGTGCAAAACCTTGGGAATTAGAAAACCCAGTTTTGATTCTGAGATCTATCACCTCTTAGTTTTTTGAATGAGAAACAGCTGGACATTCTAAATGCTAATATCCTCACGCAAATAGTATAGACAGTGATATCAGTTTAGAGTAGTGACAGATTTGAACAATATATGTAACATGCTTAGCAAAGTTAATCATTTATTTCCTGTTGGTAAATAAATGATTACCACTGCGATGGGATAAGGCTGATTATATTTTTCTGCATCTAATGTCTCCATTGCTTCCCTACCTCTAGGTCCCCAATTCCACAACCATATTTTAGTTCCTTGTCATCCCTCCTATCTTTTACGGGCTGGAAACCCTCCAGACAGATAATCAATCACATTGATCCATGGAGATCTCTGTGTATTGAAAATTGTTCATAAGACTCCCGCATTAAACTCCATTCCAGTGACTCCTTAATGGAGATAGAAGCCAAATTTTGTACCATCAAACACAAGGCTCAAGTCCTATGACCTTTCCACCTGCTTCGCTGACATAGAGCCCTTTCATGCCCACACTAATCTCCCAAAAGTTGAACGTGACTCCCAGCTTCATCTAACACCACGACTAAAAGTCTGAGAGCTTTTACACAAATGCTTCCCTCTGCTTGGAGTTACCCCACGAGACATCTTGGAACTTTCACCCCCTCTCCATCCTCCAAACTCCATGCCTTCTTCTAGATTGTCTGCATCCTCTCTTTCAAGATCTTATTTTCCCTGAACATTATCACAGAAAAAGGATACTTTCTCATCAAGTTAATTACATATTAGGATGCCCATGGTCTAATTTTTATTTAGTTCCATGTCTTTTCTCCCTACTACAGTGAGTGCAGTGAGGCATGCAGCATGTTATACACATCACCACCTTCACACCAAACTTAGCTGAGTTGAGAACAGTAGCTGAATAAATAAGCATTCCATGGAGGGATGAGTGAACATTCTCACAGAAATTGTTGATGATGAGAGAAGGAAGAGAAGGAGGCAACATTGACCTAGATGTGGAGGACATGCCAGAGGAATGTTTTCCATATTCCGTATCAGGACCCCGTAGGGTGGCAGACCATGGTTTGTAAGAATTAAGTGGAATAAAATCAAGAAGTCATGAGAAAATATGAGAGTGCATCATATACAGAGTACATACATAACCGTTTCATGGTTCTCTTGGTCAGTCGTGTGTGTGTGTGTGTGTGTGTGTGTGTGTGTGTGTGTGTGCATTGCTGTGTTTGTGTGCAGGCATGCTGGATCACAACATAAAAAGAATGTCTTACTTTGAGACAAAATTATAAAAACCTCTGGAATCCACTGCAATAAGTACAAAATAGTTTTAAAAGACCACTTCCTGCAAAAGGGGGAAAAGCAACAAGAATGAGGAGCCCACAGAGTCAGGTGCAGAGAGAAGAGGCAGCCGGCGTGGGTGCTGCAGTTCCCTCAGACTCCAGGGACCTCACACTGACTGGACCTTTACCACCCCACTGGCCTCAGCATGGTGTCCACCTCAGCCCTGATCTAATTATTATTTCTGCACTTATTCCACGTTTATTTGACCAATTTTCTTTATATGGCCCAGGAGTGGATGAGCCTGGCCCTTTTCTCACTTTTCTTTGTGGAATTCTTTCCTTTGTTATTTTTGAGCTTTGAGTTTTGACCTCTTTGTAACAAATCTGATGGGTACACTAGTCCTGGTTCTGTTCCTTGTCCAACATGAAAAGGCCTCCCCAGACATAGTCTATAAAATCCTGCTTTAGCTACAACTATTGATGCCCTTTCTTCATACATTTGTCACTAAGGAGATGATGTCATATTGCACTCATTTCACTGTACTGGGCCTTCTCCTTCGTAATGTGATATTTACCTATGTGGTTTCATAATATGTGCATTTATACAGAACAAATGTTAAGGAATGGGAAAATATGACCAAATTAAAATAGTGGATTTTAGTAACTGTATTGTCAATTTAATTTATATGTAAGACTAATTCTAAAAGAAAAGATAAAATACAATAATTTAATCACATTAATATGGGTCTCTAATTCCAGAGAATTGGCAAAGACTTGGAAAGAAAAAATATAAAAATATACTTTTGAAAAGCTGTGCAAGAAGAATTATGTACTGTTCTAATTGTGTCTATATAAACATAAATAGATTCAGATATCCTTAGGAAAGGATAGATGTGATCATTAATGAATGCAAAAGAATGCTCATCAAAAGATGGGTGAGGACATTTAAGTTTCTTCATGTAAAAATAATGAGAGGGGACACAATATGACAGACTGTTAGAATTGAACAAAAAAATTATAATTTTCATACTTTCCCGCAGTACATCTCTCTATATATGATGGAATTCAATGCCAAACAGCTAAGTTGGTAGAAAAAACTCCAATTTAACAGATTAAATAAATTAATTAGTCTACCTAGAAAACAAACATGGCCATCTCTGGGCTCTGAGTGAGGCTGGATAGGCTCTCAGAAGACCTCAGGTACAAGATTTCATGTTCCATCCCCTCTGATCCATCCGTGAAGTACCTGCTGGGGTCTCAGACTCATCTGAATGGGGTCTCTGAAAGGGAGGACTCCCTGTGGAAGTCCAAATGCCTCCCTGGATAGTTGATAATAGAGACTGAGCTCTGTCCCCAGACAAGGCAGCAGAACAAAGTAAAGCATTGGTTCCACTCAGACTTAGGAATCCAAAATAACAAATAGGTCCTGTAAAGCCCAGGCTTGCACATGCAGAGCAGAGATCATCTCTGCTTCATTTATCTGCTCATTACACTGTTTCCAATGTTACTCCCACCCCTGAGCCTAGATTTCCCTGTGAGACACTTGTCTGGAAATTTTTCCTGCTGATTCTCTGTTCCCAAGAGACCAGGTGAGAAGTGAAGTGAATCCTGGTTTCGTACTCCTTCCCCATGACTCTCTTGCCTGCCAGTTGTCTCACCTCCCAGAACCTTATCAAAACCTTGAATAAAGTTCTCTCAAAAGCCTAGACTGAGGATACTGTCTGTATTAGATCCCAGGGTCTTCAAAGAATTGGCATGCGGTGGGACACAAACCCTGATAGGTAAAGAAAATTGCTGTTTCCCTCTTCATCAATAGGAAATTCTGTGACTTTCATGTAAACTTTGGACACTACACACCTTGGCTACATGACACTTTACCAAATTAATGAAGAATATTATACTTATATCAGTAGTTAAGAGTTGTCCTTTGGTCCCACATTATAAAAGTTTTGATAATTATAAGAAATATATTTACATAATTTTATGCCATATAATCTGAGCTTTTACCTTAAGGCTTTGTCAAATTTCAATTTTATAAAAGTCCATCCCATGGAGTTGTTCTATTTTGAACTGTATCTCACATTGCAGAAATGAAGCTTGAAAAATTTTAGTGATCTGCCTGAAGTTATAATCGAAATAAGGAATAGGTGCTAATTAGAAGCTGTCAGGACGCTTCCGGTTTTTAATCTCTGGGCAAGTGGTTCCCAGCCAGAGATGATGTTGCCCCTGAGCTATTAGGCAATGTCTGAAGGGAGGCTGCTAAAAACTTACAACATCAAATACAAATAATTACGTCAAATAGAGAAGGTGAGAAGAGCTAGTCTGTACCAGCACTTCTCCAACTTTAATGTGCATATGACTCATGCAGGATTGTAGTTCAAGTGCAAATACTAATTCAGCAGGTCTGATGGGCCCAGGGACTCCAGGAAGATGCTGATGCTGCAGGTCCTGATCTGAGGACAGTGTGAGTAGTAAAGCTGAGGACCTCTGTAAGTTGTACATCGTCTTCACCCAAAATTGCATTTGCATTAAATTTTGGTTGAAATGTGTGCAGTCATTCACCATTAAACAAAGGGGATAAATTCTGAGAAATGTGTGGTAGGTTAGGTAGCATAGAGTGCGCTTACATAAACCTAGATGGTTAGGCTGGTATACACCTAGGCTATGTGGTATAGCCTTGCTCTGTAGGGGAAGAAAAAATTTCTTTCTACCCTTCTGGGTTCTTTGGTGATACTTCTTTGTAACAATGACAGATTAATAGAAGAAAATTAGTAAAATTTAATAACATGTATTTCTTCTGTGTACATGGAAGAGATCAAGGATAACTGAGTAATTACCAAGACTGGCCTGAGCTACCATGTTAACTAAAATCTTTAGCTGAAGATAGAAGGTGCTGGGTTTGGGTGTAGTAAGTTATGGGAGGTTATCAGGAAAAGCCCAGTGAATGAGGTAAGGGTGTTATGCAGGTATAACTCATCATCTTCTTCACTGATGAACTTCTAGAGAAAAGGTCACTCTCCTTTTCCTGGTACAACTTGGGAGACACCCTTACAATTGGAGCTTTTCCACTAGTCTATATTCCATGTCCATGAGTCTCTGTTTGTCCTGCTCATTTGTTGCTTTTAGGTTTATATCTCACATATATGTGATATCACGTGATTTTCAACTTTTTCTGTCTGGCTATTTTCAATTAGCATGATTATTTCGAGGCCCATCCAGGTTGATTGAAATGACAGTATTTCATCTCTTCTTATAGCTGAGTAATATTCCATTGTATATTTGTACCACAGCTTTCTTAGCCAGTCTTCTATCGTAGGACACTTCAATTGCTTCCATGTCTTGGCCACTGTGAATAATGCTGCTATGAACATCGGTGTGCAAATATCTTTTCAGATATGGGTTTTCAAGCCTTTGGGGCAAATACCCAGTAGATGGATTTCTGGATCATATAGTAGATCAAGTCTTAGTTTTTTGAGGAACCTCCATACTGTTTTCCATAATGGCTGTATCAATTTGCAGTCCCACCAACAATCTATGAGGGTTCCATTTTCTCTGCATCTTCTCCAACTTTCGCTACTACTTGTCCTGTTGATTATACATATTCTAACAGGTATGAGATGAAATCTCATTGTGGTTTTGATTTGCATTTACCTAATAGCAGGTGATGTTGAGCATCTTTTTATATATTAGTTGACCATTTGTATGTCTTCTAGGGGAAAGTGTCTGTTCAGGTCGTCTGCCCATTTTTTGATTGGATCATATGTTTTTGTTGTTGTTGTTGTTGTTGTTATTGAGTCCTATGAGTTCTTTGTATATTTTGGATATTAGGTCCTTATTGGAGGTGTTGCTTGCAAATATATTTTCCCATTCAGATGGTTGTCTTTTTATCCTGTTGACAGTTTCTTTTTCTTAGCAGAAGCTTTTTAGTTTGTTGTAGTCCCAATCATTTATTTTTGCTTTTACTTTGCTTGCCTTGGAGATCAAATTCATAAAATCCTGTTTCAGTCCAAAGGCCTTAGGTTTAGTTCCTATGTTTTCTTCTATGCATGTTATGGTTTCAGGTATTATATTCATGTAGGTCCTTCATCTATTTGGAGTTAATTTTTGTGTGAGGTGATAGACAACAGTCTAGTTTCATTCTTTTACAGGTGGCTTTCCAGTTTTTCCAGCACCATTTATTGAAGAGGCTTTTCTTTCTCTACTATATGTATTTGGCTTTTTTTTTTTGGTCAAAAATTATTTGCCCATATAAATATGAGTTTCGTTCAGGACTCTTGATTCTAGTCCATTGGTTCACGTGTCTTTTGATTTTATTAACCTTCTCAAAGAACCAGCTCTTTGTTGCAATTATTTTTTCTATCCTTTTGTTTTGTTTTGTTTTCAATTTCATTTATTTCTACTCTAAGTTTGATTATTTTCTTCTGCTGATTTTAGGCTTCATTTGTTCTTCTTCTTGTTTTATAAGATGAAGCGTTAGGTTGTTTATTTAGGCTTGTTCTTGTTTTTGGATGTAGGCCTATAATGATATGAACCTCATAAGAGACCGCTTTTGCCGTGTTCCAAAAGTTTTGATGTGTTGTACTATCATTATCACTTGTTTCTATGTATCTTTTGTTCTCTCTTTTTATTTCTTCTCTGACCCCGTTATTCTTCAGTAGCATGTTGTTTAATCTCCATGTATTTGTTGTTCTTCCCGATTTTTTTTTTTTGGCCTAGATCTTTAATTTCAAAGCATTATGATCAGAGAATATGGTTGATATGATTTCAACCCTGTTATATTTGTTGAGGCTATTTCTGTGTCCCGGTATGTGGACGATTCTTGAGAATGTACCATGTGCACTAGAGAAGAATGTATAAGCAGCTGTTTTGGGATGGAAGACTCTGTAAATGTCAATTATGCCCAGTTGGACTAATGTGTCACTTAAAGATGCTATTTCCTTATTGATTATCTGTTTGGATGATCTGTCCATATCCGACAGTGGGGTATTTAGGTCCCCTACTACGATAGTGTTTTGGTCTGTTTCTCCCTTTAGTTCTGTTAGTAATTGCTTTACATTTTCTTGGGCTCTCTGATTGGGAGCACAGATATTAATAAGTGTTATGTCTTCTTGGTGCATGATTCCCTTTATCATTATGAAGTGTCCCTCAGTATCTTTCTTTACCTTTTTTATTTTGAAGTCTATTTCGTCCGATATTAGTACCACTACTCCCACAAATGCTATTGGCTTCAAATACCATTCTCCACCCTTTCACTTTGAGTCTATATTTGTCTTTGGAGCTGAGATGTGTCTCTTATAGCCATTTTATCTTTTGTTTTCTGGTAGCTCAGTGTTTCCTTTGTTCCCTCGTCCTTGTGTTTCTATTTTCTTTGTTTGGCTTTTGTGGGTTTTGCCTCTGGTTCTTCCTGTTTTATATATGTACCTCAGTCCTAAATCTTTGTTGTGTGGTTACCATTATGAATATGTAAAGGATATTTGTATATATACAATCGTCCATTTATACTGCACGTGCCTTATCTCCTTTTCCCTTCGAGAATTTGGATCTTTAAATCCTTTCTTCAGTCATTGTTATCTCGATTTCTTCCTATGTATGCTGAACATTCATTACTATTTTGTTATAGCAATTCTCTTATTATTATTTTAAACTTATAATGCCCTATTTTTAGTGAGGATTGCACTCCTCTGCTTCTATTTGCCTGATAGTCACCTTACCCTTAATTATTATTTTTTTTTTTGGTCATTTTGTTTTAGGTGAGCTGACCACTTTCAGTATTTTCTGTAATGCAGGCCTCATAGTGGAGAATTCCCTGAATTTTTGTAGGTCTGGGAAGTTCTTAATTTCTCCTTCATATCTAAAAGTGAGCTTAGCTGGATACATTATTCTAGGCTGGTAGTTCCTTTCACTTAATATTTTAAATATTTGATTCCATTCCTTTCTGGCTTGAAAGGTTTGCACTGAGAAGTTTGAAGTTAATCTAATTGGTTTTCCTTCATAAGTTACCGTTTCCTTCTTTCTAGCTGCCCTGAGAATTCTGTCTTTGTTGTTGATTTTTGTTCATTTTAATACAATGTGTCTTGGTGAAGGCCTTTTGTGTTTGAGATAATTGGGTGTTCTGTTGACTACTTAAATTCCAAATTCCAGCTCATTCCTTAGATTTGAGAAATTCTCGTCCACTGTTTGTCTGAAAATGCTTTCTATTCTCTGTTCCTTTTCTTTGCCTTCGATAATGCCCATTATTCTTATGTTTCCTCTCCTGCTGATATCAGCGAGTTCTGGTATTTCTCTTTTATTATTTTTCATTCTTTGGTTGCTTTCTTCTTCCTTCCGGTTTATTTCTAGATTTCTGTCTTCAATATCACTGATTCTTTTCTCCATTTGTTCGACTTTATATCCCAAGCTCGCTATTTCATTTTTCAACTCTTTTAGTGTGTTTTTTATCTCCAGAAATCTATTCTGTTCTTTTTGAGGGTTTCGATTTCCTTGTTCTGCTCATCTAGTTGCTTTTTTCAGTTCCTGAAATTGTTGGCCTGATTCATTTTGGAACTCAATGAGTTTTTTCAGAAGTACCATCCTGAATTCTGTCATTGAAGTCTACAGCCATATTTCTATGTCTGTAAGCTTATTTTTTGGAGAATTTTCTCTTTCTTTCTGAGATGCCTTGTCACCTTGGTTGTTCATGGTTGTTAATGGACTGTTTCTCCGCCTGGGCATTAGTGGAAGTGTATCCTGCTGTTTTTCCAGAAAGAAGATTTATTATACAATGGTCTCTCTTTAGCCTGTTGCAAAGAAGGCGCTTTTCTTTTGGTTTCCAGTAGACGGCATCTAAGCCTCTTGGATCTCCGCTTTATATAAAGCCTTAAAAATGCCTTTTTTAGATTTTCTTGTAGATATTTAATCATGCTTACTACCCTCAGTTTGAGTCCCTGTCAGTGTCAGCGACAGTCTCAATAGTGTTTGCTCCGATTCCCCTGGGGCTGTGTGGTGATTGGTCTCAGAGCATTTGGGAGGAGGGGCCCTCTGGATTGGGTGTTGGGAGCTCTGGCGCAGCCTTGGTTTTGGAACCGCAGCCAGCAAAAATGAGCTGTGTTCCTCTGCAGTCCCTTCCTGCTTCTCTGTCTTATGCGCCGATGACAGGGTCCTAGAGCCAGCCCGCCACGGGGAGCTCACAGCTATTCCAGGCAGGAATGTTCAGGGAACTCGCTGCATGAACTGGCTGCTCCTTCTTTCTCCCCCTCCTCCTACAGGGAGATTCTGAGTCTGTAGAGGCAGCTTCTATATTACTCCCAGTCCACCATCCGACACCCGGGCTTCTGTCCTGTGGTAGCTCTTATACGCAGATCCCACGCTCAGACGTGTTGGTGTGTAGTTTGGGTGTTTATTGTTGAGTTTTAGCTTATTGTTTCAAAGGGAGAGATCTGGGGATGTCTTTCACTCCGTCATGTTTCCTCCTTCTTCTACATTGAAATTGTACTTCATCCAACTGCCACTTACTTTGGGTTATCGATGTTTTTGTTGTGTGTATATTTTCTGTTTGAGTTAAAATTTTGCCTTGCCACCAGACTGATGTCCTCACAATGGCAAAGAAACTGTTAGAAAATGTGTTTACCATTTGGCATACACCTTCCACAATTTCCAGTGATCGAGAAATCCACTTCACTGAGCAAGTCATATGAGCCTTGACAAACAGCCTTGAACATTCTTCTAATTATCACTGACCCCATCTGTCACCTCAGTTATCAGGCCAGGTCTAGAGAACTAATGGAAAAACTGGATTCAAGGCAGAACAAGTTTAATTACACAAGCCTGACTCAACTGATGAAATGATGACAATTTTTATGACTTTTTTTGTTTGAGATTGCTGGCTTTTTTTTTGCTTTCCAGATCAAAGGAAACTTTTTAACTATGACTTATAATTAAGTAAATTATATCTCTGTAAGCAGAAATGAAATATTTATTTTCCCCCCTACTTAATCCCCCCAGAATTCAGAAAATTTTAATGAATGAATATTTTATTTTCATGGCAAATCAATTATTTGCATAAGTTCAACAAGAACCTGTTTTCTTAACAAAAGGTTACAATTGGAAACTGGTTTTATTACCAATCCTTTGACTAGAATGTCACAATAGAGAGACATGCATAGACTCAAACATGACCAGAAAGCTTTGACAAGTTAAGAGACTTATGGAAACGAATTAAAGTCCCCTTGGGAAAATAGCCTGGTAACTTGTTTGCATGATTCGCAGCCAGCTTTACAGGTAAGGAACAAAGCCTGCTTCCTAGGTATTGCAAAGAAAAAATCTCTTGGGGGAAAGGGAAGGTGAATACAAAATGTCCTTACCCCAGGGAAGCAAAATGAATGAATTAAGACACTTAGGGTCAGTTTCCTCCAAAAATATTCGCTGGATAAATGTCTGTATAACATTGCTATTGCTGCTGTAACAAATCATTACACTAGGAGTTTAAAAGAAAGACATTTATTCACCTATAGTTTTGGAGGTCAGAAGCCTGATGCGAGTCTCAATGGATTAAATCAAGATGTCTTCAGAGCTAGTTCCTTCTGGAGGCTCCAGGAGAGAATCCATTTCCTCTCCTATTCCAGTTTTTCACAGCCACAAGCATTCCTTGGCTCACAGCCCTTTCTCCATCTTCAAAACCAGCAATGTAGCATCTTCCATTCTCCCTCTAATTCCAACTATTCCTCCTTCCTGTTCCACATTCTAAGACCACGGTGATGACATTAGTCTCACCTGCATAATCACGGCCAATCTGTAAATCTTAAAGTTAACACATCAGCGAAAGTATTCCAAAGGCTCTCTTTAATGCAGGGAGGTGGCAAGAGAATTAAATGTTAAATCAAGCTGCATTCAGAGCCTTCAATGTGCTGCTGCCAGACCTCAGGAGACCTACAGAACAAAGTAAGGTTCCT
>NW_011889535.1:52696-53284 GCF_000151845.1 Pteropus vampyrus | reverse complement strand
AGTGAAAGAATTTCTCATTAAACTTTTAAAAAACATGATTTATTGGGTAAAATGCTAAGTGTAAGACAGAAATTCCTAATTAGAGGTGTCACAGATAATACCTTAAAAAGAATCAGATCTCTACAAAACCATATATGTATATGTGTGTGTATGTGTGTGTGTGTGTATTTGTACAAACAGTAGCATTTCATCATGTTTGTAATGCCCACTTGTAAAAATTAATCATGTTACTTTTTTCATTCCTAGTCATCACCTTCACTTCATGGCGCCAGGGAATCTTACAAGAGTTTCAGAATTTCTTCTTCTAGGACTTTCAGATGAACCAGAACTGCAGCCCCTTATAATTGGCTTCTTTCTCTCCATGTACCTGATCACTGTGCTTGGAAATCTGCTCATCATACTGGCTGTCAGCTCAGACTTCCACCTCCACACACCCATGTACTTCTTCCTCTGCAACCTGTCCTTGGTGGACATCTGTTTCACCTCTACCACAGTCCCAAAGATGCTGGTGAACATCCTAATAAAAAACAAAGTCATAACCTATGCAGGCTGCATCACCCAATTGTATTTTTTCATAGTCTTTGGTTT
>NW_011889535.1:49528-52646 GCF_000151845.1 Pteropus vampyrus | reverse complement strand
GAAACTGGTTTTATTACCAATCCTTTGACTAGAATGTCACAATAGAGAGACATGCATAGACTCAAACATGACCAGAAAGCTTTGACAAGTTAAGAGACTTATGGAAACGAATTAAAGTCCCCTTGGGAAAATAGCCTGGTAACTTGTTTGCATGATTCGCAGCCAGCTTTACAGGTAAGGAACAAAGCCTGCTTCCTAGGTATTGCAAAGAAAAAATCTCTTGGGGGAAAGGGAAGGTGAATACAAAATGTCCTTACCCCAGGGAAGCAAAATGAATGAATTAAGACACTTAGGGTCAGTTTCCTCCAAAAATATTCGCTGGATAAATGTCTGTATAACATTGCTATTGCTGCTGTAACAAATCATTACACTAGGAGTTTAAAAGAAAGACATTTATTCACCTATAGTTTTGGAGGTCAGAAGCCTGATGCGAGTCTCAATGGATTAAATCAAGATGTCTTCAGAGCTAGTTCCTTCTGGAGGCTCCAGGAGAGAATCCATTTCCTCTCCTATTCCAGTTTTTCACAGCCACAAGCATTCCTTGGCTCACAGCCCTTTCTCCATCTTCAAAACCAGCAATGTAGCATCTTCCATTCTCCCTCTAATTCCAACTATTCCTCCTTCCTGTTCCACATTCTAAGACCACGGTGATGACATTAGTCTCACCTGCATAATCACGGCCAATCTGTAAATCTTAAAGTTAACACATCAGCGAAAGTATTCCAAAGGCTCTCTTTAATGCAGGGAGGTGGCAAGAGAATTAAATGTTAAATCAAGCTGCATTCAGAGCCTTCAATGTGCTGCTGCCAGACCTCAGGAGACCTACAGAACAAAGTAAGGTTCCTGCTGGGATTACTAACAAACCATTTACCCACACTGTGAAGGGAAAACAGAGTCTTTAAGTCACACACTACACAAAATATATATTCTCCAAGCAAAGAACCTGTAAGAAATCTATATATCAAACACAGGGATTGCTAGCAGGCTTTCCAACTACATACCCATGACTTTCACTCTACATACCCTTATCTTTCACACTATATACCCACACCATCAAAGGAAAATAGGTAAACAAAGTCTTTAAGCTGTAAATTCATAGAAACTGAGTGATATAGAAACTGAATTCCCTGAAAACCCTGGGCCTTTGTCTTGACTTTGTCTGTCTGTCTTTTGTTCTGTCATTTTTCTCTCGGTCTTTCCCCTACGTCTCTCTGTCTCTCTCAGCTCTCTCATTCTCTGCCTCTGAGAGGAGACCACGTCTCTGTCTGAGGAGCATTATTCCTTTTTTTAATAAACTTTCCTTTTGACTCTAACTCTGGCATGCACTTGAATTCATTGCTGCACTCAGAAAAGAACCCTCTCTTGGCACAGGACTTGAATTTCCATTTGGCAGGATTCACCCTGTTCTGCATCACCTTAATCTCCCTTACAAAAAAAAATAACATATTCTAAGTTTTTAGGGATGAGGATGTGAACATTCTATGGAGGCCCTTATTCTGCCTAATACAAAGTCTGTTTCAGAAGTATATTATTTTTTAACACTCAAAAGCCATTGTATAAAAACACACAAAGCATTCATCACAGCCTCTGGAATGAGGAAACACAGTTATGTGAAGTATGAAGACATTTTGATCAATGAGAAACCACATATCAAACAGAGGTCGCATAAGAATATTATGTTGCTGAAAAATTCCTATCAGTTAGTGGCAATATAGCAATGGTAACAACTTAATGCACAGCATTAACAAAGACTTACCATCGTATTCCAATTGCCTGCAGTATTCAAAACAGTAACATGTTTAATAGGTTTGTAGCCTACCAGCTGTAGAGGAGCAGAATTGATCAACCCCAAATATGTCAATTTAGCATAACGGTTATTTTAGGCAGGTTCATTTTAAGAAACAGCAGATATGGGAGTATCTCTCAAAAACAAGTACAATTTACATTGTGTTAGAAACATTTACATTTGTAAGGAAAATCTCTATTTGTAAGAGTGTCTCCCTAGCTCTCCTAGAAAGCAGTGACTTTATCAGCAGAAATTTTTATCAATGGAAAAGCCAATGGAGAAGAAATTTGCATAACACCCTTTCCCTTTTTACTATTTTACATCAAAGTCACACAGTTCTCTCCTGGTTGAAGAGGGAAATGGCAATTTTCTGAAGCTATCAGAGATTGTGTTCCACCAAAGTAAAGTCATCGAAGACCCAAGGGACCTAGTCAAGTCAGTCCTCAGCCTAGGCTTTTGTGAGAACTTTGGGAGATGAGACCTCTGGCAGGCAGGAAAGTCATGGAGAAGGAGTCATGAAAACAGGATTCACTTGACTCCTAACCTGGTCCCTTGAGAACAAAAAGTCTGCAGGAAAATTTTCCATTCCCTCCAGATCAGTGTCCCACAGGGAAATTGGGGCTCAGAGATGGGAGCAAGAGTGGAAACAGTGACTTATGAGCAGATAAAGGGAGTTGAAAATATCTCCTCTGCTGCAGTCCCTCAGTGTGTGCATCTTTGGGCTCAACAGGACAGATAGTTGTTGCTTTTGACTCCTAAGCTGGCTCCGAGACCAATGCTTCACTCTTTCCTGCTGTCTTGTCTGAGGACAGAGCTTCAGTCTCCATCATCAACTATCCAGGGAGGAATTCACACTTCCACACAGAGACCTCCCTCTCAGAGAACCCACTCAGGTGAGTCAGACAGCCCAGCAGCTATTTCAGGAGAGGGTCAGAGGGCACAGAACCTAGAAACTTGAGAGCCTAACCAGCCTTGCCCAGAGCTGAAAGATGCCATGTTGTTTACCAGGTACATTGATTAATGTAAAAATAATTTAATTAATATTTAACAAGGAAAGTGTTACAAAGTAGAAAGAGTTCATCCACCTGGCACCAGCAGAGCTATACACTAAACACCGAGAATTGCAGTAGAGAAAGATTAGCTATTTTATTATGAATGGTACCCCCCAGGAGAATGAGAAGCTAGCTAATGCTCGGAAGTCTGACACCCTGATCCAGGGTTGGGGGCATGGTTTTAAGGAAATAGGGGGAACAGGTATGCAGAAGGGCTGGTGGGGCAAGTTTTAGTTGGAGGACCTTGGAGTTGGCCTTTTAGGATAAGAAGGGTCTTCTT
>NW_011889535.1:46852-49478 GCF_000151845.1 Pteropus vampyrus | reverse complement strand
CTGTATTCCTTGATGCAAAGCTTAATGGTGTTGAGACTATCTTTCTGTACATACGTAGAAATCCCCCACTTTATCTGTGAACTCCATGAGATGATCCAACTTGCTTGTTCTGACACCTTTCTTAATAACATGGTGATGTATTTTGGAGTTGGGCTGCTGGGTGGTGGTCCCCTGGCTGGTATCCTTTACTCTTACTCTAAGATTGTTTCCTCCATATGTGGGATCTCATCAGCTCAGGGGAAATATAAAGCATTTTCTACCTGTGCATCTCACCTCTCAGTTGTCTCCTTATTTTATTGCACAAGCCTAGGAGTGTACCTCAGCTCTGCTGCTACCCACAGCTCACACTCAAGTGCAATAGCCTCGGTGATGTACACAGTGGTCACACCCATGCTGAACCCCTTCATCTACAGTCTGAGAAACGAAGACATAAAGGGAGCTCTGAAACGATTCTTTGGTTTGGCAGGAATAAAGATAACAGAATTATCATGAATTCTTCTCAAATATCAGAACATAGGCCAAAAATTAAAAAACAGCAATTTATTATAATTAGCCTTAATTTTGTTTTTCTTGATTGTTGTATCAGTTAGCTAATATTACAGAATAAGCTGTCCTAAATGCTACATTTTACATACTTCATTTATTATCAAATGTGATTATACAGTAGGAATTGTTCTGATTTCGGCTCAGATACTCATGAGTCTACATCAGCGGGAAGTCTCTACACTGTGTGTCCCTGAGCCTCAGCTCCTTATTTCTGATGGCAATATGGAATAAATAATTTTAATGAATGTGGGCAGAATAAATGAATTCTGTGGAAATATTTTTTGAGACCAAGAATTCTTTAATGAGTTAGTATTTTGTTTGTATTTATTACGTTTTAATAAATAAACATACTCATTCACATATTATGTACATACAGAGACTCAGTAATCCCATCTATTATGTTAAAGGAAATTTGAGAGAAAGTTGGAGAGGACAGTAATAAAAATGATGACAGGTCGAATTAACTTAAAATTTTAGAAACATAGAAACTTAGATACAAAGATTTAGTGTAGAATGGTTGTCTTTAATTTTAATAATGAATTGTTTTCCTACCTAAATGTACAAACCTCAGAGTCAGAATCATAATTTCTTTTAAGCAATGCAGAATTCTCTGTATTAGCTAATGAGGCAGAATCTCCAAGTTGACTATATTTCTTCTCCTTGGGGGTGGGGGTGGGGTTGTGGGTAAGGACAAAATGAATAAAGTGAGATGCTTAAATTCAGCTTCCTTCAAAAAACCCCACTGCATAAGTGTCTATATAAATTGCTATTTCTGCTGTAGCAAGTCACCACACTCAGGGTTTAAAAGAAACAAATTTATTCACCTACAGTTCTGGGGGTCAAAAGCCTGATATGGGTCTCAACGGACTAAAATCGAGATGTCTGCAAGGCCAGTTATCTTCTGGAGGCTTCAGAAGAGAATTTGTTTCCTCTCCTATTTCAGTTTCTCATGGTCACAAGCATTCTTTGGCTCAAGAATTTTCTCCACATTCAAAACTGGCAGTGTAGCATCTTCCAATCTCCCTCTGATTCTAGCTGTTCTTTCTTCCTGTTCCACATTCTAAGACCACAGTGATTATCCTAGTCTCACCTGCATAATCACAGCCAATCTCCTTAAAGGCAGCTGATTAGCAAACTTATTTCATCTGCTACCTTATTCCTACCTTGCTATAAAAAATAACATATTATATAAGTTTCTAGGAATTACAATTTAGATATGTTTTGGAGGCTCATACTCAGCCTACTATAAACTTTTTTCAGTAGTATATTATATGGTGTCATCATACAAGAAACCTTATGTAAAAGAATCGAACAAGGTATTTTTCAGAAATATGTGATGCCATTCATAAAACTTTATATAAAGTAACTGAACAATGAATGTATAATAGTGTCTGGAATGAGTGAATACACTATTTCTTCAAAATTACATGCAGAAATGACTCTTGGTTCAGGAGACTTAAAACTACCTGCACCTGACTCTAACACAGAACCGCAGCCTGGCTACTCCAGAGTGGTCCTCACTCCAGGACCTACAGCATCAACATCATCTGGCAGATGGTTTGATTCTCAGAATCTCTGGGCCTACAAGGATCTTCCAAATCAGATTCTGCATTTGAACTAGAATCCTGGGTGAGTCACATGCACAGTGAAGTTGGAGAAGATCCAGTCTAAAATAAGTTGTCTCGCCTTCTAAGTTGATAATTGGGGCCGAATAATTAGTTATGTTGGGTGTTGTAGGTGTTTAGCAGCCTCTTTAGATGTTGCCAAATAGCCCAGGGGCAACAACACCTTAGGTTGGGAGCCAGTGGTCCAGAGTTGAAAACTGGAAGCATCCCATCCTTCACTCAATTTGTAACTTGGGGCAGACACTAAACTCCTTCAAGCTACATTTCTACATAAAGAAATGGAGTTCATTATAATATTACCTTATGGCTGGACTTATTGATGAATTAAATTGGACGAAGTCTATAAAGTGCTAAACTCAAAACGTGGCATAAAAATATTGAAATGTATCTCCCATAATTAACAAATATTTTATAATAAGGGTCTGGATGACAGTTCATAGCTTGTGATATAAGTA
>NW_011889535.1:45299-46802 GCF_000151845.1 Pteropus vampyrus | reverse complement strand
CACTATTTCTTCAAAATTACATGCAGAAATGACTCTTGGTTCAGGAGACTTAAAACTACCTGCACCTGACTCTAACACAGAACCGCAGCCTGGCTACTCCAGAGTGGTCCTCACTCCAGGACCTACAGCATCAACATCATCTGGCAGATGGTTTGATTCTCAGAATCTCTGGGCCTACAAGGATCTTCCAAATCAGATTCTGCATTTGAACTAGAATCCTGGGTGAGTCACATGCACAGTGAAGTTGGAGAAGATCCAGTCTAAAATAAGTTGTCTCGCCTTCTAAGTTGATAATTGGGGCCGAATAATTAGTTATGTTGGGTGTTGTAGGTGTTTAGCAGCCTCTTTAGATGTTGCCAAATAGCCCAGGGGCAACAACACCTTACGTTGGGAGCCAGTGGTCCAGAGTTGAAAACTGGAAGCATCCCATCCTTCACTCAATTTGTAACTTGGGGCAGACACTAAACTCCTTCAAGCTACATTTCTACATAAAGAAATGGAGTTCATTATAATATTACCTTATGGCTGGACTTATTGATGAATTAAATTGGACAAAGTCTATAAAGTGCTAAACTCAAAACGTGGCATAAAAATATTGAAATGTATCTCCCATAATTAACAAATATTTTATAATAAGGGTCTGGATGACAGTTCATAGCTTGTGATATAAGTACAAAATCCCTATATATCTTAACAAATGTGTCATGAAGCCACAGAGTGTGGTGTCAATGATTACACATCAAAAGAACACAGCTCTCCCCTTGTTGTAGAGAGAATAGCAATTCTCTGGAGACCTCAGTCTGAGTCTCAGCACAAATCTGCTTTTATAGATTAATGGGACCTGTTCCTGACAGATTTCTTTCTTTTTTTTTTTTAACGCCACTGGAGACAGGAGGTTTTGTTGATGCTGATGGGGCTAGGAACCGGATCAGGGGGTGTTGTGGGGGCTGAGTCAGTGAGCAATGCATAAGGCCTGGGCACATACGGACAAGTTAGGGCACATTCATTTTCTCAGAATTCTCTGGCTTCTTCTTTGGGGAAGGACGAGAGCATCTTGAGGGGGGAGCAATTCAAAGAGCAACAAGGGAGAGGTTGGGGATGGTGGAGGTTCCTAACCTGAGAGAAGGCACCACAATAGGCAGCAACATCTGTGTGGAAAGGTGGGTCAGCTGGTCATTAGGGGATGGTGCATGGCGTTGGCCTGGGTGAGCTCTCAAGAATACCTGGTATTCCAGAGGAGACTGAGGAAAGGACCAAAACCCCTTTCCCTGTGAGCCTCCTTAAAGAGAAATAGGCATTCAGGGAACCCCCTGACAAGGGGTGCCAGGATTAGTCCTTAAGGCATAGATGGGAACAGACAAAGCTCCAAAGCACAACTGAAAGGGGTTGGGAGGCTGGTCTGATGCAGCATTTAAGCTGAGTGCCAGGGTCACAAGAGGACACAAGACTAGCCACGCTGGACCACTTTGGAGATGAGCATACTCTGATTGCCTCAGAAACCAC
>NW_011889535.1:42128-45249 GCF_000151845.1 Pteropus vampyrus | reverse complement strand
CTGGGCATGCTTGGCTAGGTGGCATGATTTGCTGTCTTGGTCTGTTGTCTCAGAAAAGCAACTTAGTGGTGAGGAATATGGAGACACCCCATTCCGTGATGGGAGGAAAGGCTGGGCCCTAAGGTATCAGGAAGGGCCCAGGCACTAGGGCTGACTTACCCATTGATGCCGACAGTCAGTTCCCGAAACATGGTAACCTTTGGTGGAGGTTGAGGTGGGAGTTGTGATAGGTACCAGAATCAAAAGCACGTGGGAGGTGGTGGGGCTAAGAGCCAGGCCTCAGCTGTTGTCACTGTGACCACTCTGGGTTGCCAGAGACCTTGTGGCCTGAGGCTGCACTGTGGGCATTTCCAGTAGCAGTATAAGTTCATCAATGTATTAGTGTTTAAAAAGGAAAGTAAGAAAAGAAAAGAAACTCAGTATGTCATTAAACAGGCTAGGACCATTTTGAACTGACTCTGCAGTTACGGAAGTGATCGTTGGAATGAGCCATGCCAGAATCATTGGTAACATTTCGTGATGGGATTGGAAGTTCGGTTGGATGAGAATGAAGAAGGAATGGGAGGCATAAAGTGGTTCCAGTAAAATCAGAATGTATACAAGAAGTTTTGCAGTTCAGGAGAGTAGGAAAACTGAGTATTAGATGTGGGGGCATGAGCAGGAAAATGAGGGCGATTTTTTTTTTTTTTTTTTTTAGTTTTTAAGGGGGCTTTATTTTAAGCATGTTTTGTATTCTTTAGAAATATTCAGAACCAGGCAGTAGATACAACATTGCAGCAGCCATTCTTTAGGGAAACATTAAAAGATTACTTAATAAGTCTAAAGAGGAATACTAGGGTTTGACATTGCAATTACTCTAATCCTAGTGCAACTGCATATATTTTGGGTTTATAAGCCTGTTAGTTCACCAGAAACAGTACAATTTCTTGACACATTTTATATAATGATAATTGAGTTTTTATTATGATTTTGGAGTTTTTTCCACTAAAGATTTTGACAGTGAATAACCCAGTTTCACAGTGAATTGCCCATGCTGGCTGACTCTTCTCTCTGTGCCTGGCTCTCTGTGGGCTGTTTATTCTTATTCCTTTTCTCTCATTGGCAGGAACTGGCATTTTAAAACTATTTTTCATTTACTACAGTGGATTCAATATTTTTGTGACTGTGTCCCAAAATAAGACATGCCTTTTACATTATGATCCAGCATGCTAATGCACAAACACACACACGACAGAGAACAATAAATCGGTTATGTTTGTACCTTTACTATAGGTAATATACTCTCATATTTTCTTTTGTGCCTTCTTGATTCTATTCTAATTCTTGCAAACCATAGTCTACACCCTAGTGGGTCCTACTACAGAATACGGAAATCATTCCTCTGGCATGTCCTCCACACCTAGGTCAGTGTTCCTTCTGTCTCTTCTTTCTCTCATCATCAGCAATTTCTGTGAGAGCACATTCTCTCATCCCTCCAAGGAATACTTCTTTATTCAACTACTGTTCCGAACTCAGCTAAGTCAGCGGGGAGAGTGATGATGTGTATAACATGATATGTGCCTCACAGCACTCACTGTGTAGCAGGGAGAAAAGACGTGGAATTTTTTAAATTACACAATGCGAACCACTACACCTAAATTAAGTGCATGAGAAAGTGTTCTTTTTCTGTGATGATGTTGAGAAAGGGATTTGAAGGAGAGGATCCAAGCAATCTGAAAGAGATGGAGTTTGAAAGATGGAGAGGAGATGAAAAAGTCCAGTGGGAGACTCCAAGCAGAGAGAAGCACGTGTGTAAAGGCTCTGAGTCTTGGCTCTGTGGCGTCAGGTGAAACTGGGAGTCAAGTTCAACATTTGGGAGTCACTGTGAGTGAAGGCAGAGTGTTGTGAGTGTGAAGCCAATGGAAAGGTCACAGAGATTTGAGCTTCGTATTTGAAGCCATGGAATGTGCTTTTATCTCCATTGGGGAGTCGCAAGAACAGAGTTTCATTCAGAGAGTTTGATGTCAGCTTATAATATACAGAAATTTCCAGGGGTCAACATGATCATCAGGCTAGCAGGCTTCCAGCCTGTGATAGATGGAAGATGACAAGAACTGGAATACAGCTGTGGAACTAGAGATTGAGAGGTGGGGAAGCAATGGAGACACTGGAGAGGTAGAAGATTATAATCAGTCTCATCTCATCACCAGTGATAACCATTCATTTACCAACAGGAAGAGACTGTGCTACGCATGTTACATAAATTGCTCAAACTTGTCACTACTCTGAATGGATACCACAGTCTGCACTATTTGTGTGAGGACATTAGCACTTAGAAGGTTCGGGTGTGTCTCCTCCTTCAAAAAACTAAGAGACGGTACATCCCAGAATCAAAATCTGGTTTTCTGATTTCCAGAGTTATGCCCCTAATGTCATTTACAAATGTCTCTTCCTGTTTCAGCTTAAAAAAAAATACTTTTTATGCACATTATAAACATCTTTTTGTAAGTTGTGAGTTTATTCTCTTTGTACATATCTAGTGGGATATTCAACTTATAAAGTGTCTTGACACCATAAAAATATTGTTTTCTTTCTGATTAAAATAAATTGTTATTTATACTCTATAAGTTATTCTGGGCATCAGAGCTATATAACTGCAGTTAGAACATTGCCAGAGCAAAGGAAGCTTTCTCCTCATCACAATCTCAGGGACCACCCGAGCTTTTAAAAACACAGAATAGAAAATAGTCACATTAAAATGGAGGCCCATTTTTACATGTCCCTTGGAGGCCTACCAACTGGAATTTAGGTGCTATTTCTATATGTTTTAGGAGAAAGATAATCTGATGTTGACAGCTTGGCCTCTCTTAGTTTCCAAATTACTGTGGATGGGGATGAGTAAAGCCTGTTAGTCACATGGCCCCAGGAGGTCATATTTGCATGTGTGTGTGTGTGTGTGTGTGTGGTTGTGACTGTGTGTCTGTGGATGTGTGTCTGTGGATGTGGGTGTGTGTGGTTTGTGGAGCATGAGCAGTTCTCAGGACAGGGGTACTTAGCTCATTACTCCAATATGTGTCCCTTAAAATACAGACCCCAGAATGTTAACCAACAGATGGAAATACAGAAGGGATCACTCCTACTC
>NW_011889535.1:37541-39748 GCF_000151845.1 Pteropus vampyrus | reverse complement strand
TGCAGCATTTAAGCTGAGTGCCAGGGTCACAAGAGGACACAAGACTAGCCACGCTGGACCACTTTGGAGATGAGCATACTCTGATTGCCTCAGAAACCACATCCCTGACAACATCCTGCTGCAGGGCCCAGCGCTCAAGGTAGCACACAGCATGGATCTGCTTGGCCGGTGCCTGGCCCTACTGCAGTGTGATGCGCACCTGGCCATTCTCCTTAGGCATCATAGGGTGTCAGGCTGGGCCTTCAGGTCCTTCTTGGTGCCCATCAGGAGGATGGGCACATCAGGGCAGTGATGGCACATCTCTGGATGCCACTTGTGCCACATATTCTCAAAGAAAGGCAGACTGGCAAAGGAAAAAGAGACAACAAAGACATTGGTCTGAGGGTGGGACAGTGTGTGGAGTCCATTGTACTCCTCCTGGTCTGCTCTGTCCTGCTAGGATCAGATTCACTGTGAGCCCATCAACTGCACACTAGGGGGCTATAGGGAGGGTGTATTCCTTGGGGAAGGCGTCAGTTGTATAGCAGAGGAGCAGGCAATTCTTTCCCACAGCCCCATCGCCCACCACCACACACGTGATGCTCTGCATTGTGGGTGCAGCTGCTGCAGTGGAGACAATGCCTCCTCCCCATTCTGGGCCCCTAGGATGCAGTGACCTGGAGCCCTCCCTGTCATGCAGGAGCTAGGAGGCTTGAGAAGAACCTGATAGATTTCTTAGTCTCAGACTTCAGAGAAAATATGAAATCAAGGTTGAGATAAGGTGGTAGGACGTTAGACCTCTTGGACATTGAGAACACAAAATCATAAAAATTAAGTTCATTTGACTTCTAACCTGGTCTTTTGGGTCATAGAATCATAGAATTAGGAAAAAATTCCTTTCTGTTTATTCCAGAGGCCCGGAGGGAAACCATGTACTTAGAGGTTGGAATAACAGGAGGGAGATGTCCCTGATGAGCAGATAGAGAACGGTAATACCTCCTCTGTGCAGATCCACAGCTTGTACAGCAATGGTGGGCAGGACACGGTTGTTTCTTTTGACTCTTAAGCTGGCTCAGAATTCATGTTTCAGTCCTTCTTGCTGTCTTGTCTGGGGACAGAGCTTCAATCTTCATCAACAACCATCCATGTAGGAATTTAGACTTCCACATGGAGCCCTCCCTCTCAGAGACCCCATCCAGGTGAGTCTGAGAGCCAAAGAGGTACTTCAGGAAAAGGTCTGAGAGGACAGAATCTGAGAACTCTTACCTGTGTCACTGTGATGTTAATCAGCCCGGCCCAGAGACAGAAGATCATTTTGTTTGTACCCTTGGTTAAGCTACTAATTTATAATTAATCTATTTATGCTAATATGTTAATAATCATGTACCTGTTTGAATCTGCAGTACAGAGACCATAGTTGACAATTAAGTGATAGGCATGCGAGTCCAGTTGGATGATCCTGTAGAATGAGTGAGACACATCAAATGGTTTCGGTAAAGTGGAAACACATCTGAAGAGTTTTGTTGGTTAGGGAGCAGAAAATAGAGTGTTAGATGTGGAGGATAATGTGGTTAAGTGAGAATGTTTACATTAAATTTCTAAGATGGGCTGTATTTGAGCATGTCTCGTATGCATTGAAAAGATCCAGACCAGTGGAATTTGAAACTACCTTGCCGCAGCTGTTCAGGAGACATACTGTTCATTGCAGTATCTTATCTCATGCTGTTTATTCACATGGAAAATAATTATGTAACAAGTCTGAAGAGGACTATTAAATAGTTTTACTTTGCATTATTTCATTACTGGTGAGGCTGCATATGTTTTGGGTTCATTACTCATTTACTTTCTCTACTGCAACAGTTAATAAGATGCTTCAGTTCTGAATCTTTGGTGTGTGGTTACCCTTACGAATATGAAAAGGATAGTTATATATATACAGTTGTCCATTTCTCCTGTGCATGCCTTATCTCCATTCCCCTTTGCTAATGTGGATCTTTGAATCCTCCCCTTTTCAGTCATTATTGTCTCAATTTCTCCCTACGTATGCTGAATGTTCATTACTATCTTGCTATAGAAAATCTCTTCTTATTTTTTAAGCTTATAATGCCCTATTCTTAGTAAGGGCTGCACTTTTCTGCTTCTATTAGCCTGCCAGTCACCTAACTCCTATTATGATGTTTTAGTGGAGAATTCCCTCAATTTTTGTATGTCTAGAAAGGTCTTAATTT
>NW_011889535.1:33178-37491 GCF_000151845.1 Pteropus vampyrus | reverse complement strand
AAGAGGTACTTCAGGAAAAGGTCTGAGAGGACAGAATCTGAGAACTCTTACCTGTGTCACTGTGATGTTAATCAGCCCGGCCCAGAGACAGAAGATCATTTTGTTTGTACCCTTGGTTAAGCTACTAATTTATAATTAATCTATTTATGCTAATATGTTAATAATCATGTACCTGTTTGAATCTGCAGTACAGAGACCATAGTTGACAATTAAGTGATAGGCATGCGAGTCCAGTTGGATGATCCTGTAGAATGAGTGAGACACATCAAATGGTTTCGGTAAAGTGGAAACACATCTGAAGAGTTTTGTTGGTTAGGGAGCAGAAAATAGAGTGTTAGATGTGGAGGATAATGTGGTTAAGTGAGAATGTTTACATTAAATTTCTAAGATGGGCTGTATTTGAGCATGTCTCGTATGCATTGAAAAGATCCAGACCAGTGGAATTTGAAACTACCTTGCCGCAGCTGTTCAGGAGACATACTGTTCATTGCAGTATCTTATCTCATGCTGTTTATTCACATGGAAAATAATTATGTAACAAGTCTGAAGAGGACTATTAAATAGTTTTACTTTGCATTATTTCATTACTGGTGAGGCTGCATATGTTTTGGGTTCATTACTCATTTACTTTCTCTACTGCAACAGTTAATAAGATGCTTCAGTTCTGAATCTTTGGTGTGTGGTTACCCTTACGAATATGAAAAGGATAGTTATATATATACAGTTGTCCATTTCTCCTGTGCATGCCTTATCTCCATTCCCCTTTGCTAATGTGGATCTTTGAATCCTCCCCTTTTCAGTCATTATTGTCTCAATTTCTCCCTACGTATGCTGAATGTTCATTACTATCTTGCTATAGAAAATCTCTTCTTATTTTTTAAGCTTATAATGCCCTATTCTTAGTAAGGGCTGCACTTTTCTGCTTCTATTAGCCTGCCAGTCACCTAACTCCTATTATGATGTTTTAGTGGAGAATTCCCTCAATTTTTGTATGTCTAGAAAGGTCTTAATTTCTCCTTCATATCTAAATGAGAACTTAGCTGGTTACATTATCCTTGGCTGGTAGTTCCTTTCATTTAATAGTTTGAACATTCTATTTCACTCCTTTCTGGCTTGTAAGGTTTGTGCTGAGACGTCTGAGGATAATCTAATGGGTTTTCCTGTATAGGTTACTGTCTTCTTTCCCTGGCTGCCCTGAGACTTCTGTCTTTGTCATTGACTTTTGATAATTTTAATCCAGGTCTTGGTGAAGGCCTTTTTGGGTTGAGATAATTGAGTGTTCTGTTGACTTTTTGAATTCCAAGCTCCAGCTCATTGCTTACATTTGGGAAATTGTCATTAACTATTTGTCTGAAAATGCTTTCTAGTCCCTACTCCTTTTCCTCGCCTCGGATAATGCCCATTATTCTTATGTTTCCTCTCCTGATGGCATCAGCTAGTTCTTGAACTTCTCTTTCATTATTTTTCATTCTTTGGTTTGTCTCTTCTTCCTTCTGATTTATTTCTAGATTTCTGTCTTCAATATCACCGACTCTTTCCTCCACTTGGACAACTCTATTTCCCAAGATTTTTATTTCATTTTTCAACTCTAACAGTGTGTTCTTCATCATCAGAAGTTCTACTTGGTTCTATCTGAGAGTTCCAATCACCTTGCTAATGAACTCATCCTGCTCATCTAGTTTTTTTATTTTTTTCAATTCCTGAAATTGCTGATATTACTCATTTTGGATCTCATTGAGTTTTTTCAGAAGTACCATCCTGAATTCTCTGTCATTTAAGTCGCATATTTCTATGTCTGTAAGCTCATTTTCTGGAGATTTTTCTCTTCTTTCTGAAATGCCTTGTCCCCTTGGTTGTTCATGGTGTTTAATGGACTATTTCTCCACCTGGGCATTAATGGAAATGTATTCTGTTATTTTTCCAAAAAGAAGATTATTATGTAAAGTTCTCCTTTAGCCTGTTACCAAGGAGGCATTTTTGTTTTGGTATCCAGTAGATGGCATTTAAGCTATTTGGATCCCTGCTTTTATATAAAGCGTTAATAATGCCTCATTTTTTTCTTATAAATGTTTAATCATGCTCGCTATCCTCAGTTTCAGTTCCTGTCAGTCTTAACGATAGTTTCGGAGTTTTTGCTCAGATTCCCTGGGGCTCTGTGGTTTCAATCTCAGAGGTTATGGGGGGAGGGGTCCTTTGGGTTTGGGATTTGGCGCTGTGGCTCAGCCTAGGTCTTGCAACCACGGCTGCTAAAAACCAACTGTTTTTTCTCTGCTGTCCTTGCTTCCCTGTCACCCTGCTTCTCTGCTTTCTGCCCTGATACCTGGGCACTGCCGCCGGCTCTCACAAACAGGGCTGTTCAGGGAAGTCACTGCACCTTCTCCATCTCCTCCTACTGCAGGGAGCTCCAGCTGCTGGAGGCAGCTTCTTTGTTTCTCCCAGTCCACCAGTCAACACCCAAGTTTCTGACCTGTGGTAGCTCTTATACGCAGATCCCACGCTCAGACATGCTTGTGTGCATTTTGGATGTTTTTTGTTGTGTTTTAGATGTTTAGCTTATTGTTGTTTCAAGGGGAGAGATCTGGGGATGCCTCTCACTCTGCAGTGTTTCTGATATAACCTTCAGTCTAGAGTTTTGAGAGAATTTTAACTCAGGGTTGGAATAAGGTGATGAGAGATGACACATCAGGCGGGTAGGAGAGTCATGGAGAAGGAGTAATGAAAACAGGATTCACTTGACTTCTAACCTTCTAACCATTGTGAACAGAGAATCAGCAGGAAATATTTCCATTCAGTCCAGACCAGTGTCCCCCAGCGGAATCGGGGCTCAGAGGTGTAACAATGTAAACAATGTCTAACAAGAAGATAAAAGGAGATAAAAAAAGTCTTCTCTGCTGTATACGTAACCCTGGTCTTACAAGACATATTTGTATTTTGGATTCCTAAGTCTGGTTGGGTACCAATGCTTCACTTCTTCCTGCTGTCCTATCTAGGGAAAGACCTTCAGTCCCCAGCATCTACCATTCAGAAAAGAATTCATACTTACACACGGAGTCCTCCCTCTCAGAGACCTCATCTAGGTGAGTCAGAGAGCCCAGCTGGTACTGCAGCAAAGGGTCGGAGAGGAAGGAACCTGAAACCTTCTACCTGAGGGCCCCTGAGAGCCTAACCAGCCTCACCCAGAGCCCAGAGATGGCTATGTTTGTTTACTGCGTTGACTAATTAATTTATTTAATGTGTCAAATTGGAGTTTTTTTTCACCAACTTTGCTGTTTGACATTGAATTCCTTTATATATGTGGAGATGAATTTGGGGTAAAGTATGACAATTTTTAAAGTGCATGTGCTCAATTCTATCAGTCTGTCATATTGTGTTTCTCCTATTACTTTTAAAGGTAAAAAGTTCTAGATCATCTCCTATCTTGTGAATGGCATTCCTTTGCATTCAGTTACTGTTCACCTCTATTCTTTTCCTAAGCATATTGAAATCCATTATACGGGTAGAAAGTTCTACAGATACTACTTATTGAATTTTATATCCTTTCTTTTAGAAGTTAGTCCTTGATTTCTATTTGATTTCACTTACACAATTACTTGAATCCACTACAATCAACCTGGTTTTATTTTTCCCGACCTTCATTTTCTTCTATGACTTTTCTATTCTTTACTATTTTTTTCTATATACATTCACATATTTATGGAACCACATAAGTGAGCAAAATAAGTGAGGCCTCCCTTCGTTTGGCTCTCACATTATAATGGAGAAGGCCCAGTACAATGAAATGAGTGTGGTATGATGTCATGTCCTCAGGGATAAATGTGCAAAGCAAGGGGATCAATAGTTGTGGCATAAACAGATTTTATAGAGTATGTCTGCAGAGACAAGGAGCAGAACCAGGACTAGTGTACCCATTGGATGTAAAATAAAAGAGGTAAAAACTCAAAGCCCAAGAATAGTAAACAACATAATTCCACAAAGAAAAGTGAGAGAAGGGCCAGCCGCATTCACCATTGGGCCTTGTAAAAATAAAAATAAAAAAAATTTAAGAAAAAGGTGATCAAATAACCATGAAATGGGTACAGGAATAACAATTACATCAGAGCCAAAGTGGACACTGTGATGAGGTTAGTGAGGCAGTAAAGGTCCAGTCAGTGTGAGGTCCCTTGAGTCGGAAGGAACTGCAGCACCCACGGCGGCTGCCTCTTCTCTCTGCACCTGGCTCTCTGTGGGCTCTTCATTCTTGTTGCTTTTTTCCTCCTTGGCAGGAACTGGCATTCTTTTAAACTGTTTTTCCTTTACTGCATTGGATTCCAAAT
>NW_011889535.1:32035-33128 GCF_000151845.1 Pteropus vampyrus | reverse complement strand
GTACCCATTGGATGTAAAATAAAAGAGGTAAAAACTCAAAGCCCAAGAATAGTAAACAACATAATTCCACAAAGAAAAGTGAGAGAAGGGCCAGCGCATCCACCATTGGGCCTTGTAAAAATAAAAATAAAAAAAAAAATTTAAGAAAAAGGTGATCAAATAACCATGAAATGGGTACAGGAATAACAATTACATCAGAGCCAAAGTGGACACTGTGATGAGGTCAGTGAGGCAGTAAAGGTCCAGTCAGTGTGAGGTCCCTTGAGTCGGAGGGACTCTGTGGGCTCTTCATTCTTGTTGCTTTTTTCCTCCTTGGCAGGAACTGGCATTCTTTTAAACTGTTTTTCCTTTACTGCATTGGATTCCAAATTCCTCCTTGGCAGGAACTGGCATTCTTTTAAACTGTTTTTCCTTTACTGCATTGGATTCCAAATTTGTTGACCATGTCCCAGAGTATACATGACTTTTCCATTGTCATCAAGCCTGTGTGCACATGCAAACACACAAACACACACGTATGTGTACACACACAATGAAACAAAGAGGGTCATCACCTATGATACATATACTAACAGGAATGACTTAGGCTAAACTTTTGTATATATATTGACCAACTCTGTGGATGACATTAAATGGATGGATACCACTGCCCCATTATTTGTGTGAGAATATTTAGAATGAATTGGCTGTCTCTCCAAATTCGAACATCTCCTGTTTGGTAGATCCAAGGTTCAAAACTCAGTCACTTATTCCCAAATTTCGCATTTACTATTATTCATAAAAGTCTTTCACCATTTCATCTTTTAAAATTTCCACTATTTTTTGTACATTGTGGCTGGCTTTCCTTTAGTAATTTGTGGGTTTGCTCTCTGTGCTCACATTTTTAATTGATATTCATTCATTAAGGTGTCTTGACATTTTAAGAAATCACTCCTTTCTCTTTTGAACACATTAATATTTACTATTTTTTTAGTCATTCTGGGCTTCACGGTGATGTAACTAGGTTTGGAATGCTGCCAGAACCAAGGACTCTTTCTCCTCATCACAAACTCTCAGGAACTCCACCACCGAAGACATTAGATATTTTTCCCCC
>NW_011889535.1:30734-31985 GCF_000151845.1 Pteropus vampyrus | reverse complement strand
TTTGTACATTGTGGCTTTCCTTTAGTAATTTGTGGGTTTGTTGTCTGTGCTCACATTTTTAATCGATATTCATTCATTAAGGTGTCTTGACATTTTAATAAATCACTCCTTTCTCTTTTGAACACATTAATTTTTACTATTTTTTTAGTCATTCTGGGCTTCACGGTGATGTAGCTAGGTTTGGAATGCTGCCAGAACCAAGGACTCTTTCTCCTCATCACAAACTCTCAGGAACTCCACCACCAAAGACATTAGATATTTTTCCCCCTCATGTCCAATTCTTCCTACTATCTCTGTTTTTTTAATTGAGTTCTTTAAACTTCATTAAATACAGGACAGGAAACTAATCATATGATCTGGCACATAATTAATTTAGAACTATCTGACCCTTATGAAAAATCAGAAAAACCATATGAGTTTCAACTGAAATCCAATTACCTAGTTTCCAAAAAATTACAAACAGAAGCTAAATGAAAACAGTAAATAAATACAGGACAGAAAATGATCAGATTAAAATGGTGTGGAAAGTTTACCTGTCCATTGGAGGCCTACCACTTGAATTTGGATACTGATTTTATATTTTTTAAGGGAAAAGCAATCTGATGTTCACAGCTTGCCTTGTCTCATTTTATTCCTAGTTCTTATAGCTGGAGGTGAAAATAACATGTCCCCAGGAGGTCATAGTGTGCCCATCTGTGAGTGCACATGTGCATCTGCATGTGTGGGGGGGAGGGGGTAGGATGAGCAGTTCTCAAAATGGGGGTGTCTGAGATCATATACTCCAGTGTGTGACCCTTGAAAAAGAGAGATAAGAATTGTTAACCAACAATAAGATGGGGATCCCTTTCTGTTCACAAGATTCCATGGAAATAAAATTAATAAACTGCAAGGAACAACTCACAGATGAAGGACTCCCTGTGTCTTGAAGTATCAGAAGTATCCCCCACGTCCTCTGACAGCATCTGTCATCACTCTGCCTCTTGCTCATTCCCCTGGACTCACTGGCTGTTGTTGAGACTTGAATATCTGAAACAAGTTCATCTTCAGCACCTCTACACTGGCTCTTTCTCCTGCAGAACACAAATCTCCCAAATAAACTTGTGCTTTTTCTTCCTTGGGGTCACTGCTCAAATGTCATCGTGTTTTCAGATCTTCCTAAACCCAGTAAAAATAACAATCCATTCACTCAATTTTATATATGCTGTTTTTCCCTACATAGTATTGCAATTGTAGCATTTCTACCATGTTCCC
>NW_011889535.1:30427-30684 GCF_000151845.1 Pteropus vampyrus | reverse complement strand
AGTTCATTTATATATGTAGTTTAATCTTCTGGTTTACAAAAATGAGTTTACCAAATGTAATTTGCCTTATATTAATGTCACTGTTTTCATATCCATATAAGACACATTTTTTACTCAGTGATATTTCTCCCTCCCCCAATTAAATTGTGACTCAGCTACCTGTGCTATGCATCCTACTTTAAGCCATGTTATTAGAATTTTTCTGCTGCATATGTTTTCTTTTTTAATTTTTTTCTTTTTAAAAATATTGCTCTGAC
>NW_011889535.1:27964-30377 GCF_000151845.1 Pteropus vampyrus | reverse complement strand
ACATTTATGCAATGGGAAATTCTCAGTACCAGGTAATGGGGCAAAATCTCCAATTTAACTTTAGATTTTTTCTTCTACTTAGTGTGGGTTTCAAGACAAAATGTCCTCACCACGGGAAGTGAGATGAATGAATTGAGATGCTTAATGTCACTTTCCTCCAAAAACAGTTATTAAATAAATGTCTGTATACCATTTCTATTTGCTGCTGCAACAAAACATCACACTAATGGGTTTAAAAAAAATTATTTGTCTAAAGTTCTGGAGGTCAGAAGTCTGAGGAGACGATGGGCTGAAATGAAGAAGTCTGCAGGACCCATTCTTCCTGGATGTTCCAGGAGAGAATTTCTTTCTTCTCCTATTGCAATTATTCGTGGCCACAATCATTCCTTGGCTCACGGCCCTTTCTCTAAATTCAAAGCCAACAGCGTTGCATCTTCCAATATCCCTCTGATTCCAAGTTTTCTTCCTTCCTGTTGCACATTCTATGACCATGGTGATGATATTAATCCCATGTGAATAACAGCCAATCTTTTTTATTTTTAGTTTTTTTTTGTGTGATATTGATAAACGAAATCCAGTAAGTTTCAGGTATACAATTCAATATATATATATACATTGCATTGTGTGTTCACCGCCCATAGTTAGATTTCTTCCTGTCACCACATATTTGACCCCTTTTACCCTTTCTATCTTTCTCCTCCCCCCATTATCTGGTAATCACTAGTCTTTTGTCCATGTCCATGTTTTAAATAATGGATTATTGCCCTATCTTAATGTCTAAAGGCCTCAACTTCAGAACCACATTTACATTTATGCAATGGGAAATTCTCTGTATCAGCTAATGGGGTAAAATCTCCAATTCAACTTTGAGTTTCTTCTTCTATTATGTGTGGGTTTCAACACAAAATGTCCTCACTCAAGGGAAGCAAAATGTTTGACTTGAGACCCTTAAAGTCACTTTTCTCCAAAATCAGTTATTGGATAAATGTCTGTATAACATTGCTATTGCTGCTGAAACAAAACATCACACTGACGGGTTTATAAGAGACAAATTAATTCATCTAAAGTTCAGGAGGTCAGAAGTCTGAAGAGACAATGGACTAAAATTAAGTCGTCTGTCAGACATCTTTCTTCTAGAGATTCCAGGAGAGAATTTATTTTCTCTCCATTTCCAGCTTCCCATTCTTTGGCTCATGGCCCTTTCTCCAACTTCAAAGTCAGTACTGTAGCATCTTCCAGTCTCCCTCAGACTCCAACTCTTCTTCCTTCCTTTTCCACATTCTAGGATGATGGTGATGACATTAGTCCCATCTGCAAAATCAGGGCCAATGATATCATAAAGGCAGCTTATTAGGCAATCTATTTCATCTGCTATCTTAATCCTTTCTTGTAACAAAACATAACATATTACAAGTTTCTGGAAATTACGATGTGGTTATCTTTGGGAGGTTCTTATTCTGCTTACTATAATTTTTAAAATCCATAATATATGGTGTCACTCAAGAGTCCTTATGTAAAAGAATCAAAATAGGTATTTTCAGAAGTATATCATATAATGTCATTTATGAATCCTTGTATAAAATAACTGAACAATGAATTTTTAACAGCCTCTGGAATGAATGCAGGTGTCATCTCAGATACACACATTGGTGGCACTGGGATGATGGTGGATGATGGTGGATTCCGCAAGTGTGACAGAGCTGTGATCTTGAAGGGATCCTCCTCCCAGGGCCCCACACAAGAAACAGAGAGGGGCCACCAATCTATGCTGCGTTTTTCTTTTGAACATAACCTCTAACCTCTCACTCTAGCTCAAAACGACCGCAGTAAGTATTTGTAGACTCCTTTAGCTGTTTAACTATGTCCTGTACTCCAATCTAGGAAATACCTGCAAAGTTGTTCTTTCTTGGTGAATCAAATTGTTCTACAACTCTTCATATTCTCCTTATTGCAAATCTGTAGCACATAATTTACAAATGTTTGTTGTCAAAAGAAGTATGAAATGCTTGAGTGTCTGTTTGTTCCAGGTAGAATTTAATTTATTTTCCATGGTTGATTCACTCTCACATTCTCTTAGGTGGCCTGTACAACTCCATTTATTGCTTTGAGACATAAAATAAAATTTTTCCAGCTGCACTGAGATATAATTCACATAATTTTGTGTAATTTTAAAGAGCACATGGTAATTCATTACATGTAAATAGTAAAATTATTACCACAACAAGATTACATATCCAGCACTTCATATAATTCCTTCTTTGTGGTGAAAACATTTGAAATATACTTTCTTAGCAATTTTCAAGTATCTAATATAGCATCATTAAATATAGTCACCTTCCTGTGTGATTTGATCCCCAGAACTTAAGCAACTTAAAACCAAAGTTTATACTCTTTGATTAATATCTCCACATTT
>NW_011889535.1:25196-26734 GCF_000151845.1 Pteropus vampyrus | reverse complement strand
GTTGAAAGATTCCAGGCATACCATAAGGATTAATTTAGCAGACCTGGGTTGTCCAAATCCTGCACATTACAAAGAAAAATTTGGCTCATGTCTGGCTCCTGAGAGACAGCTTCTAAGCCTTTTCGATGTCCTACCTGATAAGAGTTTCTTTGTTTATCTGGGGACCTTGGGCCACTATGAATAGATAGTCTATGCTAACCATGGTAGGACCTAGGGCCACACAGGATCAGCTTAATCTCTGGAGGGGCCGGAGATTAAGGTGATCCATGCAGGCAGGCTGTCATGTCTATGTGACTGAATCTCAATAAAACCACTGGGCACCAAAGCTCAGGTGAGCATCCCTAGTTGGCAATACCCCATGTATGTTGTCACACATCATTGCTGGGAGAATGAAGTGCTGTCGATACAACTCCACTGGAGAAAAGAAGTGGAAGCTCATCCTGGTCTCTCCTGGACCCTGTCTCATGTATCTCTTCCCTTTGCTGTTGTAATCTGCACACTTTCAGTGTAATAAACTGTAATGTGAATGTAACAGCTTTGCGAGTTCTGTGAGTCCTCATTGAACCCGAGGTTGTTCTTAGGGAGCTTGACTACACCAGGGAAGTGACTGCCCAAGGTCATGGAGCTAACAAGTGGTGGGGCTTGGATCCACGACTAGGTCATTAAGAATAGTTAAGAAAGTGGGGGTTACTGGGTTCCTTCTTTGTCTCTTGTTTAAAAGTCTATTTTGTCTGATGTAAGTATTGTTACGCCACTTTTGTTTTTCATTTTTATTTTCTCTTAATATTTTTTTCCATCTCTTTATTTTCAGTCAGTGGATGTCTTTTGATCTGAGTGGGTCTCGTGTAGGCAGCATGCATATGGATCTTGTTTTCTTTTCCTTCAGCCATCTTACATCTAGTTTTTTTTTTAGTTATTTTTTTAAATTAATTTTATTAGGGTAACGTTGGTTAATGCAATTATATAATTTTCAGGTGTACATTATAGTTTAACATCTTTATATTCTATTGTGTTTAACACTCAAAGTCCAGTTTCCTTTAGCTACCATATGTTTGGTCCCCTTTACCCACTTCACCCTCCCCTTAGCCCCTATATTTGACCCCCTTACCCCATCTACATCTCTCCTCCTCCCCCACCTCCTACTCTGGTAACCATTAGCCTATAGTCCATGTCCATAATATCTGTTTGTTTTTCTTGTTCTTTTGTTGCTTTTAGGTTTATTTCTCATGTATAAGTGATATCATGTGATTTTCAACTTATTCAGTCTGCTTTATTTTGCTTAGCATGACTATCTCGAGTTCCATCCATGTTGTCGCAAATGGCAGTATTATATCTCTTCTGATGACTGAGTAATATTCCATTGTATATATGTACCACAGCTTCTTCAGCTAATCATCTATTGTAGGACATTATGGTTACTTCCAGGTCCTGGCTACTGTGAATAATGCTGCTATGAACATTGGTGTGCAAAATATCTTTACAGATATGATTTTTTAAGTCTTTGGGGGTAAATACTAAGTAGAGGGATTCCTGGGTCA
>NW_011889535.1:22884-25146 GCF_000151845.1 Pteropus vampyrus | reverse complement strand
GTTTCCATGTCTTTGCTCTTGTGAATAATGCTGTAATAAACATGGACTGGATGCAGATACATTTTTCCAATAGTGATTTTATTTCCTTCAACTACGTACCCAGAAGTGAGGTTGCTGGAATATATGGTAGCTCTATTTTTTTCTTTTCTTTTTTTCCCTATTGGTTGAAAAAATTGACATGTTTCTATTGTATTAGGTAAGTCCTTATCTCTTTCTCTTTGGGAGTCAGGAATCAGAAAAAAAGCAAACAGCGAAATGTATTTGCCTTGAGACTTGTCCAGGGCCATCTGTCAAGCACTTGACTGATTAAAAGCTGACTTCGATTCTTAATGGGAAAACTTAGATTTCTGATCTTGAGTTTTCTTTCTAAAGAGAGCACATAAGCTTTTTGTGAACATTCATTTGTTCATTAAATAGCACTTATTGAACACCTATAGTGTGTGTGATGCTGTGCTTCGCCTTGAGGAGAGAGAAGGTACTGAGGCAGGCCCAAGTCCTGCCCTGTTGGACTGGCCAAGCCTCCAAAAGCAATAGCACAACCAGTGTGAATTTCAGCTAAGTGAATGACTGGATACTGAACAGTTTCTGGACCCTGGAGCCAGATTATGGGGATCCAGATCCAAGTTCTCCTACTTACTAGCTGTATGAATTTGCATACCAGCTGTGTGACTTAGGGAGGTTGTCTGAACTTCTCTGTGCCTTGGCTGTTCCCATTGGCAAAGATGGAGCATAATGACATCAACATTGTAAAGTTGCCATGAGGATTACGTTTAATCTGCATAAAGCATGTAGAACAGTGCCTGGAAGAGACCAGTGTTTTTTGAGAGTCAGCTGTTATTATTATCACCTGGGCATGCTGAAGAGAAAGGCTAATGGGATGGAAGTTGGTGTGGAGCCCTCTGAATGAGTGAGGGTCATTTCTTAGAGGGGATCGTTATTTTCCTTATATTACAGATATGAAAACAGAAGTTGAAAGATTCCAGGCATACCATAAAGATTAATTTAGCAGGCCTGGGTTGTCCAAATCCTGCACATTACAAAGAAACATTTGGCTCATGTCTGGCTCCTGAGAGACAGCTTCTAAGCCTTTTCGATGTCTTACCTGATAAGAGTTTCTTTGTTTATCTGGGGACCTTGGGCCACTATGAATAGATAGTCTATGCTAACCATGGTAGGACCTAGGGCCACACAGGATCAACTTAATCTCTGGAGGGGCCAGAGATTAAGGTGATCCATGCAGGCAGGCTGTCATGTCTATGTAACTGAATCTCAATAAAACCACTGGGCACCAAAGTTCATGTGAGCATCCCTAGTTGGCAATACTCCATGCATGTTGTCACACATCATCGCTGGGAGAATGAAGTGCTGTTGATACAACTCCACTCGAGAAAACAAGTGGAAGCTCACTCCTGGTCTCGCTTGGACCCTGTCTCATGTACCTATTCCATTTGCTGTTGTAATCTGCACGCTTTCAGTGTAATAAACTGTAGTGTGAATGTAACAGCTTTGCGAATTCCGTGAGTCCTCATTGAACCCGAGGTTGGTCTTAGGGAGCCTGACTACACCAGGGAAGTGACTGCCCAAGGTCATGGAGCTAACAAGTGGTGGGGCTTGGATCCACGACTAGGTCATTAAGAATAGTTAAGAAAGTAGGGGTTACTGGGTTCCTTCTTTGTCTCTTGTTTAAAAGTCTATTTTGTCTGATGTAAGTATTGTTACGCTACTTTTGTTTTTCATTTTTATTTTCTCTTAATATTTTTTTCCATCCCTTTATTTTTAGTCAGTGGGTGTCTTTTGATCTGAGTGGGTCTCTTGTAGGCAGCATATATATGGATCTTGTTTTCTTTTCCATTCAGCCACCTTACATCTAGTATTTTTTCAAATTAATTTCATTAGGGTAACATTGGTTAATACAATTATATAATTTTCAGGTGTGCATTATAGTTTAACATCTGTATATTCTATTATGTTTAACACTCAAAGTCCAGTTTCCTTTAGCTACCAGATATTTGGTTCCCTTTTCCCACTTCACCCTCCCCTTAGCCCCTATATTTGACCCCCTTACCCTATCTACATCTCTTCTCCTCCCCCACCTCCTACTCTGGTAACCATTAGCCTATAGTCCATGTCCATAATATCTGTTTGTTTTTCTTGTTCTTTTGTTGCTTTTAGGTTTATTTCTCATGTATAAGTGATATCATGTGATTTTCAACTTATTCAGTCTGCTTTATTTTGCTTAGCATGACTATCTCGAGTTCCATC
>NW_011889535.1:19619-21384 GCF_000151845.1 Pteropus vampyrus | reverse complement strand
TTTGGTAGAATTCACTGGTGAAGGCATCTGGTCCTGAACTTTTACTTTTTAGTAGGTTTTTGATGATTGTTTTCATTTCCATACTGCTCATTGGTCTATTTAGATTTTCCAGTTCTTCTTGATTCATTCTAGGAAGGTTATATTATTCTAAGTACTGTTCCATTTCTTCTAGGTTATTAAATTTGGTGTTATATACTTTTTCATAGATCTCTTGTATGGTCCTTTGTATTTCTGCAATGTCAGTCGTAATTTCTCCTCTTTCATCTCTAATTTTGTTTATTTGTGTCCTTTCTCTTTTTTCTTTAGTGAGTTTAGCCAAGGATTTGTCAATTTTATTAACCTTCTCAAAGAACCAGCTCTTTGCTGCATTTATTTTTTCTATTGTTTTTTTTTGTTTTGTTTTGTTTTCAATTTCATTGATTTCTGAGGTAATTTTAATTCTTTCTTTCTTTCCACTGACTTTAGGCTTCATTTGTTCTTCCTTTTCTAGTTTTTAAAATGAAGCGTTAGGTTGTTTATTTGGGCTTGTTCTTGTTTTTGGAGATTGGCCTAATGATATGAACTTTCCTCTTATGACCACTCTTGTCATGTCCCAAAAGCTTTAATATGTTGTACTATCTTTATCATTTGTTTCTATGTATCTTTTGTTGTCTCTTTTTATTTCTTCTCTGACTCAGTTATTCTTCAGTAGTATTTTGTTTAATCTCCACGTATTTTAGGTTCTTTCTGATTTCTTTCTGCTGTTGATCTCTAGTTTCAAAGCATTATGATCAGAGAATATGGTTGGAATGATTTCAACCCTCATATTTCCTGAGGCCTTCTCTATGTCCCAGTATGTGGTCGAATGTTGAGAATGTTAGTTGTTAGTAATTGCTTTACATATTTTGGGGCCCCCCGATTGAGTGCGTAGATATTGATAAATGTTTTGTCCTCTTGGTGCATGATTCCCTTTATCATTATGAAATGTCCCTCAGTATCTTTCTTTATCTTTTTTATTTTGAAGTCTATTAAATCTGATATTAGTACCTCTACTCTCATTTTTCTCTGAATGCCATTTGCTTGAAATTTCATTTTCTACCTTTTTGCTTTGAGTCTATATTTATCTTTGGAGCTGAGATGTATCTCCTGGAGGCAGCATATGGTTGGGTTTTGTTTTTTGATCCATTCTGCAACTCTGTACTGATGAATTCAGTCCATTTACATTTAGGGTGATTATTGAAATGTGAGGTCTTCTTATAGCTATTTTATCTTTGCTTTCTGGTACTCAGCGTTTCTGTTGATTTCTCGTCCTTGTGCTTCTGTTTTCTTTATTTTGTTTGACTTTTGTGGGTTTTCCCTCTACTCCTTCTTGTTTTATGTCATACATAATGGTTTTGAACCTTTGGCATGCGGTTACCATTATGAATATAAAGGATAGTTCTATATATACAGTCATCCATTTCTCCTGTGCATGCCTTATCTCCATTCCCCTTTGCGAATCTGGATCTTTAAATCCTCTCCTTTCAGTCATTGTGTTTTCAATTTGTCCCTGTGTATGTTGAACGTTCATTACTATCTTGGATTGCGATTCTCTTCTTATTATTCAAGCCTATAATGCCCTGTTCTTCGTAAGGGTGGCACTCCTCTGCTTCTATTTGCCTGATGGTCACTTTACTCTTAATTATGTATTTTTATTGTCAATTTGTTTTAGGTGAGCTGACCCCTTTCAGTATTTCCTGCAATGCAGGCCTCGTAGTGAAGAATTCCCTCAATTTTTGTATGTCCT
>NW_011889535.1:12873-18229 GCF_000151845.1 Pteropus vampyrus | reverse complement strand
TCTGGGACAGGAACATTCAGGGAACTGGCCATACATACTGGCTGCTCCTCCTGCCCTCCCCCAGCCCCTCCCCCCGCCCCCGGCTGGGAGATCCAGAGGCTGTGAGAGGAAGTTTCTTTATTACACCCAGTCCACCCGGGGTTCTGACCTGTGGTAGCTCTTTTGGGCAGATCCCACACTCAGACGTGTTGGTGTGTAGTTTGGGTGTTTATTGTTGAGTTTTAGATGTTCAGCTTATTGTTTCAAGGGGAGAGATCTGAGGACGTCTCTCACTCTGCCATGTTTCTTCCTTCTTCCACGTTTAAGTTGTACTTCATCCAACTGCCACTTACTTAGGGATATCAGTATGTTTTCATTGTGTGTATATTTTCTGGTTGAGTTGAAGTTTTGCCTTGCCACTGATTTGTCAAAGTGATGTCTTCACAATGGCAAAGGAACTGTTAGAAAATGTGTTGACCGTTTGGCACACACCTTCCACAATTTGCAGTGATCGAGACAGCCACTTCACTGAGCAAGTCATATGAACCTTGACAAACAGCCTTGAACAATTTTGGAATTATCACTGACCCTATCTATCACCTCAAATATCAGGCTAGGTCTAAAGAACTCATGAAAACCCTGGATTCAAGCCAGAACAAGTTTAATTACACAGGCCTGAACCAACTGATGAAATGATGACAATTTTTATGACTTTTTTTGTTTGAGATTGCTGACTTTTTAGTCTTTTTCTTTCCAGAACAAAGGAAATTTGTTTACCTATGACTTACAGTTAAGTAAATTATACCTCTGTAAGGAGAACTGAAACATTTATTTTTTCTCCCTAGTTGATCCCCCCAGGATTCAGAAGCTTTTAATAAGTGAATATTTTATTTTCATGACAAATCGATTATTTCCATAAGTTCAACAAGAACCTGTTTTCTTAACAAAAGGTTACAATTGGAAACTGGTTTTATTACCAATCCTTTGACTAGAATGTCACAATAGGGAGACATGCATAGACTCAGACATGACCAGAAAGCTTTGACAAATTAAGAGATTTATGGAAACCAATAAAAGCCCCTTTTGGGAAAATAGCCTGGTACCTTGTTTACATGGTTCACAGCCAACCCTCCAGGTAAGGAACAAAGTCTGCTTCCTAGGTATTGCAAAGAAAAAAATCTCTTGGGGGGAGGGGAAGGTGAATACAAAATGTCCTAGGGAAGCAAAATGAATGAATTGAGACACTTAGGGTCAGTTTCCTCCAAAAACATTCACTGCATAAATGTCTGTATAACATTGCTATTGCTGCTGTAACAAATCATTACACTAGGAGTTTAAAAGAAAGAAATTTATTCGCCTATAGTTTTGGAGGTTAGAAGCCTGATGTGAGTCTCAATGGACTAAAATCAAGATGTCTTCAGAGCTAGTTCCTTCTGGAGGCTCCGGGAGAGAATCCATTTCCTCTCCTATTCCAGTTTTTCACAGCCACAAGCATTCCTTGGCTCACAGCCCTTTCTCCATCTTCAAAGCCAGCAGTGTAGCATCTTCCATTCCCCCTCTAATTCCAACTATTCCTCCTTCCTGTTCCACATTCTAAGACCACGGTGATGACATTAGTCTCACCTGCATAATCACGGCCAATAAGTAAATCTTAAATTTAACACATCAGCAAAAATATTCCAAAGGCTCCCTTTAATGTAGAGAGGAGGCAAGAGAATTAAATGTTAAATCAAGCTGCATTCAGAGCCTGCAATGTGCTGCTGCCAGACCTCAGGATACCTAGAGAACAAGAGAAGGTTCCTATTGGGATTACTAACAAACCATTTACCCATACTGTGAAGGGAACCAGAGTCTTTAAGTCATACCCTACACAAAATATATATTCTCCAAGCAAAGAACCTATAAGAGACCTATAGATCAAACACAGGGATTGCTAGCAGGCTTTCCAACTACACCCATGACTTTCACTCTACATATCCTTATCTTTCACACTATATACCCACACCATCAAAGGAAAATAGGTAAACAAAGTCTTTAAGCTGTAATTCATAGAAACCGAGTGATATAGAAACTGAATTCCCTGAAAACCCAGGGCCTTTGTCTTGACTTTGTCTATCTGTCTTTTGTTCTGTCATTTTTTTCCTGGTGTGTTCCCTATGTCTCTCTGTCTCTCTCAGCTCTCTCATTTTCTGCCTCTGAGAGGAGACCATGTCTCTGTCTGAGGAGCATTATTCCTTTTTTAATAAACTTTCCTTTTGACTCTAACTCTGGTATGCACTTGAATTCTTCGCTTCACTCAGACAAGAACCCTCTCTTGGCACAGGACTTGAATTTCCATTTGGCGGGATTTGCCCTGTCCTAAATCACCTTAATCTCTCTTACAAAAAAAATAACATATTCTAAGTTTTTAGGGATTAGGATATGAACATTCTATGGAGGCCCTTATTCTGCCTAATACAAAGTCTCTTTTAGAAGTGTATTATCTTTTGAAACCAAAAGGCCATTTTATAAACACACACAGAATTCATCACAGCCTCTGGAATGAGTAAACACAGTTATGTGAAGTATGATGATATTTTGATCAATGAGAAACCACATATAAAACAGAGGTCGCATAAGAATATTATGTTGCTGCAAAATTCCTATCAGTTAGTGACAAAAGAGCCATGGTAACAGCTTAATGAACGGCATTAACAAAGACTTAGCATTGTATTCCTATTGCCTACAGTATTCAAAACAGTAACATGTTTAATAAGTTTGTAGCCTATCAGCTATAGAGGAGCAGAATTGATCAACCCCAAATATGTCAATTTGGCATAATGGTTATTTTAGGCAGGTTAATTTTAAGAAACAGCAGACATGGGAGTATCTCTCAAAAACAAGTAGAAGTTACATTTTGTTAGGGACATTTACATTTGTAATGAAAATCTCCATTTGTAAGGGTGACTCCCTGGCTGTACTAGAAAGCAGTGACCTTATCACCAGAGATTTTTATCAGTGGAGAAGCCAATGGAGAAAAAATCTACATAACACCCTTTCCCTATTTACTATGTTTTACATCAATGTCACACAGTTCTCTCCTTGTCGAAAAAGGAAATGGCAATTTTTTGAAGCTATCAGGGATAGTGTCCCACCAAAGTCAATGCATTGAAGACCCAAGGGACCTAGTCAATTCAGAGTCTTCAGTCTAGGCTTTTGTGAGAACTTTGAGAGAGGAGACTTCTGGCAGGCTGGAGAGTCATGGAGAAGGAGTAACGAAAACAGGATTCACTTGACTTCTAACCTGGTCACTTGGGAATAGAGAATCAACAGGAAAAATTTTTCATTCCATCCAGACCAGTGTCCCACAGGGAAATTGCGGCTCAGAGGTGGAAGCAAGAGTGGAAACAGTGTCTTATGGGCAGATAAAGGGAGTTGAATATATCTCTTCTGCTGCAGTCCCTTGGCATGTGCATCTTTGGGCTCAACAGGGCATATTATTGTTGCTTTTGACTCCTAAGCTGGCTCTGAGACCAATGCTTCACTCCTTCCTGCTGTCTTGTCTGGGGACAGAGCTTCAGTCTCCATCATCGACCATCCAGGGAGGAATTCAGACTTCCACACGGAGTCCTCCCTCTCAGAGACCCCACCCAGGTGAGTCAGACAGTCCAGCAGCTATTTCAGGAGAGGGTCAGAGGGCACAGAACCTAGAAACTTGAGAGCCTAACCAGCCTCGCCTAGAGCTGAGAGATGCCATGTTGTTTACCAGGTACACTGATTAATGTAAAAAATAATTTAATTAATATTCAACAAGGAAAGTGTTACAAAGCAGAAAGAGTTCATCCACCTGGCACCAGCAGAGTTAAACACTAAACACCGAGAATTACAGTAGAGAAAGATCAGCTGTTTTATTGTGAATGGAGAATGAGAAGCTAGCTAATGCTCAGAAGCCTGATGCCTTGATCCAGGGTTGGGAGCATGTTTTTAAGGAAATAGGGGGAACAGGTATGTGGAAGCACTGGTGAGGCAAGTTTTAGTTGGAGGACCTTGGAGTTGGCCTTTTAGGATAAGAAGGGTCTTCTTAGATCTTCCTGGACAACAGACCCAGTGGTTCAGAAAGGTTTTGAGCCTGTTATGTCCTTATCTTATGGCTCCACAGAGGTGGGTAGGGTGTGGGAGACTTTGATTCCGCACACAGCTGGAGGTCAAGTTTCCCTCTGGGCATGCTTGGCTAGGTGGCATGACTTGCTGTTTTGGTCTGTTGTCTCAGAAAAGCAACTCAGTGGTGAGGAATATGGAGACACCCCATTCAGTGATGGGAGGCAAGGCTGGGCCCTAAGGTTTCAGGAAGGGCCCAGACACTAGGGATGACTTACTCATTGATGCCGACAGTCAGTTCCCGAACCATGGTAACCTTTGGTGGAGGTGGAGGTGGAGGTGGAGGTGGAGGTGGAGGTGGTCGTGGTCGTGGAGGAGTTGGTGGAATTTCCTCTTTGAAGGCTGAGGCTGGCGTTGGGGCTTAGGATGGGGCTTGGGTTGGGGCTCAGGCTCCCGTGGGGGTGGTGCTCTGGTCACTGTGGGGGAAGAGAACAAAAGCATCCCCAGTGGGGGCAGCAATGAACGGCACCATCCAGTGAGAGAGGATGAACCGTCTTTGCCACCAGAACCTGTTGCTGGGTTCTGACTCCTACTGGCCAACCATCTAGCCAGTTTTTTCCCAAACATACCTGATCCACACTGTGACCACTTTAAAATATCAAGGCCAGGGCCCCTTCCCTGGAGATTCTAATTCTGTGGGTACTGTGTATTTTTAACAACTGCTTGGGGTGATATGTCTGTACCTCAATTTCTTCCTCTGTAAAATGGAGATAATAGTAGTACTTCTCTCAGAGGATAGTTTATTTTTATTTATTATTTATTATCATTATTATTTATACCTACAGCAGCTGGTTTTCTAAGTGGTCTCCCATCCAAGTACTAACCAGGCCCGACCCTGCTTAGCTTTTGAGATCAGACAGCGGTCTTGTTCAGGTTGGCATGGCCGTAGAGCATGAATTGTGGCTCCACTGGGGTGTGAACCCAGGACCTTCTGCATGTAAAGCAGACGTGCTAACTGCTACACTGTGGAATGACGTCCACAGAGGGTAATTTAAATGAGAGTTAAATGAGGTATATACGTATAGTGCTTATCACAAGAATCTGGGAACATTGTGCATACATTAGTATTACAAAGATCTTTTCCTGAATTGTCTGATAATTGACATAGCCCAGTGGTCCCCAAACTGTTCTGATAAGCATCACAGAGAGGCCTCTCTTAGGGTAGTCTGACTCAGAAGGTCCTCACTGAGGCCCAGGAGTCCTGTTTCTAACAAGCTTTCCAGGTGATTCTTATCCTCAA
>NW_011889535.1:0-12823 GCF_000151845.1 Pteropus vampyrus | reverse complement strand
AGTAGAGCCTGGTAGTCACATGGCCCCAGGAGGTCATATTTGCATTTGTGTGCATTGTGTGTGTGTGGTTGTGACTGTGTGTCTGTGGATGTGGGTGTGTGTGGTTTGTGGAGCATGAGCAGTTCTCAGGACAGGGGTACTTAGCTCATATACTCCAAAATGTGTCCCTTAAAATACAGACCCCAGAATGTTAACCAACAGATGGAAATAAAGAAGGGATCACTCCTACTCATAGGATCCATTGGAAACAAAATGGATAAAGTGGGAGGAACGACATCTGCCCTCCCTGTGTCTTAAAGTTTCATCTGTAGCAGACAGACCATCTCATTCCTTCACATTCTCTGACACCATCCCTATTACTCTCCCTCTTGCTCATTTTCCCTACCACAGTGCTTCGTTTTGAGACTATATTACTTGAAACAAGTAAGTATCAACCTCAGGATCTTTGCACTGGCTCTTTCTCATGCAGACTGATCACTTCTCCAGAAATCTTTCTGCCTTCCCTGGGTCTTCTTTGAGGTCTCTGTTGTACAGCACCTTGTTTGCAAGTCTTTCTCAATCCACAGTAAAAATAACACACTCATTCACTTTCATACTTTCTTACTCTTCAACAAACCAGCACAGACTGACATGATATACAATTTTTATTTGCTTATATTCTTTCTCACTTATTAATTATAGAAAATTTTGTTTCTCAGCACTCTACACTTTTTGACTAGAAAATGGTCAAATCAGCATATATCACTCAAATGAGTGAAAGAATTTCTCATTAAATCTTTAAAAAAACATGATTTATTGAGTAAAATGCTAAGTGTAAGACAGAAATTCCTAATTGGAGATGTCAGATATGATACCTTTAAAAGAATCAGATCTCTAAAAAGCCATATATGTATGTTTGCATTTACATGCATGTGTGTGTGTGTGTGTGTGTGTGTGTGTGTGTGTGTGTGTGTGTATTTGACAGCAAAGTACAAATTGTAGCATTTCATCACGTTTGTAATGCCCATTTGTGAAAATTAATCATGTTACTTTTTTCATTCCTAGTCATCACCTTCACTTCATGGAGACAGGGAATCTTACAAGAGTTTCAGAATTTCTTCTTCTAGGACTTTCAGAACAACCAGAACTGCAACCCCTCATATTTGGCTTCTTTCTCTCCATGTACCTGATCACTGTGCTTGGAAACCTGCTCATCATCCTGGCTGTCAGCTCAGACTCCCACCTCCACACGCCCATGTACTTCTTTCTCTGCAACCTGTCCTTGGTGGACATCTGTTTCACCTCTACCACCGTCCCAAAGATGCTGGTGAACATCCTAATAAAGAACAAAGTCATAACTTATGCAGGCTGCATCACCCAATTGTATTTTTTCATACTCTTTGGTTTGTTGGACAACTTCCTTCTGTCTGTGATGGCCTATGACCGCTTTGTGGCTATCTGTCATCCCCTGCACTACACGGTCATCATGAACCCCCGGCTCTGTGTGCTGCTGGTTTTTGTATCCTGGATCATGAGTGCCATGTATTCCTTGCTGCAAAGCTTAATGGTGTTGCGACTATCCTTTTGTACAATCTTAGAAATCCCCCACTTTATCTGTGAACTCCATGAGATGATCCAACTTGCTTGTTCTGACACCTTTCTTAATAACATGGTGATGTATTTTGGAGTTGGGCTGCTGGTTGGTGGTCCCCTGGCTGGTATCCTTTACTCTTACTCTAAGATTGTTTCTTCCATATGTGGGATCTCATCAACTCAGGGGAAGTATAAAGCATTTTCTACCTGTGCATCTCACCTCTCAGTTGTCTCCTTATTTTATTGCACAAGCCTAGGAGTATACCTCAGCTCTGCTGCTACCCACAGCTCACACTCAAGTGCAATAGCCTCGGTGATGTACACAGTTGTCACACCCATGCTGAACCCCTTCATCTACAGTCTGAGGAACGAAGACATAAAGGGGGCTCTGAAACGATTCTTTTTTTTGGAAGGAATAAAGATAACAGAATGATCATGAATTCTTGTCAAATATCAGAACATAGGCCAAAAATTAAAAAACAGCCGATTATCATAATTAACCTTAATTTTGTTTTTCTTAATTGTTGTAACAGTTAGCTAATATTACAGAACAAGCTGTCCTAAATGCTACATTTTACATAATTCATTTATTATCAACTGTGATTATACAATAGGAATTGTTCTGATTTCAGCTCAGATACTCATGAGTCTACATCAGCGGGAAGTCTCTACACTGTGTGTCCCTGAGCCTCAGTTCCTTATTTCTGATGGCAATATGGAATAAATAATTTTAATGAATGTGGGCAGAATAAATAAATTCTGTGGAAATATTTTTTGAGACTAAGAATTTTTTAATGAGTTAGCATTTTGTTTGTACTTATTACTTTTTAGTAAACATACTCATTCACATATTATGTACATACAGAGACTCAGCAATCCCATCTATTATGTTAAAGGAAATTTGAGAGAACTTTGGAGAGAACAGAAATAAAAATGATGACAGGTTGAAATAACTTAAAAATTTTAGAAATGTAGAAACTTAGATACAAAGATTTAGTGTAGAATGGTTGTCTTTAATTTTAATAATGAATCATTTTTCTATCTAAATGTCCAGACCTCAAAGTCAGAACCATATTTTCTTTTATGCAATGCAGAATTCTCTATACTAGCTAATGAGGCAGAATCTCCAAGTTGAGTATATTTCTTCTACTTGGAGGTAGAGTTGGGGTTGTGTGTAAGACAAAATGAATAAGATGAGATGCTTAAATTCAGCTTCCTCCAAAAAACCCTACTGCATAAATGTCTACATAAATTGCTATTTCTGCTGTAGCAAAGCACTGCACTCAGGGTTTAAAAGAAACAAATTTATTCACCTACAGTTCTGGAGGTCAAAAGCCTGATATGGGTCTCAATGGACTAAAATCGAGATGTCTGCAAGGCCACTTATCTTCTGGAGGCTTCAGACGAGAATTTGTTTCATCTCTGATTTTAATTTCTCATGGCCACAAGCATTCCTTGACTCAAGAGCTTTCTCCACCTTCAAATCCGGCAATGTAGCATCTTCCAATCTCCCTCTGATTTCAGCTATTATTTCTTTCTGTTCCACATTCTGAGACCACGGTGATTATATTAGTCCCACCTACATAATCACAGCCAATCTCCTTAAAGGCAGCTGATTAGCAAACTTATTTCATCTGCTACCTTATTCTTACCTTGCTATGAAAAATAACATATTACAAGTTTCTAGGAATTATAATTTAGATATCTTTTAGAGGCTCATACTCAACCTACTATAAATTTTTTTCATTAGTATATTACATGGTGTCATACAAGAAACCTTATGTAAAAGAATCGAACAAGGTATATTTCAGAAATATGTCATGTGACGTCATTCATGAAACTTTATATAAAATAGCTGAACAATGAATGTATAATAGTCTCTGGGATGAGCGAATACACTATTTCTTCAAAATTACATGCAGAAATGACTCTTGGTTCAGGAGACTTAAAACTACCTGCACCTGACTCTAACACAGAACCACAGCCTGGCTACTCGAGAGTGGTCCTCACTCCAGGACCTACAGCATCAACATCACCTGGGAGATGGTTTGATTCTCAGAATCTCTGGGCCTACAAGGATCTTTTGAATCAGAGTCTGCATTAGAACTAGAATCCTGGGTGAGTCACATGCACAGTGAAGTTGGAGAAGATCTGGTCTAGAATAAGTTGTCTCACCTTCTAAGTTGATAATTGGGGCAGAATAATTAGTTATGTTGTATGTTGTAGGTGTTTAGCAGCCTCCCTATATGTTGCCAAATAGCCCAGGGGCAACAACACCTTAAGTTGGGAAGCACTGGCCCAGAGTTGAAAACTGGAAGCATCCCATCCCTCACTCAATTTGTAACTTGGGGCAGACACTAAACTCCTTCAAGCTCCATTTCTACATAAAGGAATGGAGTTCATAATAATACTACCTCATGGCTAGATTTATTGGTAAATTAAATTGGACAGTCTATAAGGTGCTAAACTCAGATTACATGGCATAAAAATATTGAAATGTATCTTCTATAATAACAAATATTTTATAATAAAGGTCTGGATGACAACTCTTAGCTTGTGATATAAATTTAGAATCCCTAATTATCTTGACAAATGTGTCATGAAGCCACCCCTCACTCAATTTGTAACTAAACTCCTTTAAGCTCCACTTCTACATAAAGAAATGGAGTTCATTATAACATTACCTTATGGCTGGACTTATTGATAAATTAAATTGGACAAAGTCTATAAAGTGCTAAACTCAAAACGTGGCATAAAAATATTGAAATGAATCTCCCATCATTAACAAATATTTTATAATAAGAGTCTGGATGACAGTTCGTAGCTTGTGACACAAGCACAAAATCCCTAAGTATCCTAACATGAAGCCACAGAGTGTGGTGCCCATGATTGCACATCAAAAGAACACAGCTCTCCGCTTATTGTAGAGAGAATAGCAATTCTCTGGAGACCTCAGTCTGTGTCCCAACACAAATTTGCTTTATAGATCAATGGGACCTGTTCTTCACAGATTTCCTTCTTTTTTTTTTTTTTTTTAACCCCACTGGAGACAGGAGGTTTTGTTGATGCTGATGGGGCTAGGAACCGGGTTGGTGGGGGTGATGTGGGGCCTGAGTCAGTCAGCAATGCATAAGGCCTGGGCACGTGGGGACAAGTTAGGGCTTATTCATCTTCTCAGGATTCTGTGGCTCCTTCTTTGGGGAAGGACGAGAGCATCTTGAGGGGGGAGTAATTCAAAGAGCAACAAGGGAGAGGTTGGGGATAGTGGAGGTTCCTAACCTGAGAGAAGGCACCACAATAAGCAGCAACATCTGCGTGGAAAGCTGGGTCAGCTGGACAGTAGGGGAACATGGGGAGGGCGCACGGGGTTGGCTTCTTGGGGAGAGATCCAACCTTGGGCTAGGTGAGCTCTCAAGAATACCTGGTATTCCAGAGGAGACGGGGGCAGGGCCCAAAGCCCTTTTCCCTGTGAGACTCCTTAAAGGGAAATAGGCATTCAGGGAGCCCCATGGCTAGGGGTGCCAGGATTAATCCTTAAGGCATAGATGGGGACAGACAAGGCTCCAGAGCACAACTAGAAGGGATCGGGAGGCTGGTGCAGCATTCAAGCTGAGTGCCAGGGTCACAAGAGGACACAGGACCAGCCACACTTGACCAGTTTGGAGATGAGCATAGCCTGATTGCCTCAGAAACCACTTCCTTGACGCCATCCTCCCACAGGGCCTAGTGCTCAAGGTAGCACATAGCATGGATCTGCTTGACTGGTGCCTGGCCCTGCGATGGTGTGATGCGCACCTGGCCCTTCTCCTTAGGCACCACAGGGTGTAAGGCTGGGCCCTCAAATCCTTCTTGGTGCCCATCAGGAGGATGGGCACATCAGGGCAGTGATGGTACATCTCTGGATGCCACTTGTGCCATCCATTCTCAAAGAAAGGCAGACTGGCAAAGGAAAAAGAGATGACAAAGACATTGTCTGAGGGTAGGACAGTGAGCGGAATCCATTGTAATCCTCCTGGCCCTCTGTGTCCTGCTAGGATCAGGTTCACTGTGAGCTCATCAACTAACTGCACCTTAGGGAGTTGTGGAGGGGGTTGTATTCCTTGGGGAAGGCATCAGTTGTATAGCAGAGGAACAGGCAATTCTTTCCCACATCCCCATCGCCCACCACCACACACTTGACACTCTGCATTGTGGGTGCAGCTGCTGCAGTGGAGACAATGCCCCCTCCCCATTCTGGGCCCCTAGGATGCAGTGACCTGGAGCCCTCCCTGTCATGTGGGAGCTAGGGGCGGCAGGAGGCTTGAGAAGTACCTGATAGATTTTTTAGTCTCAGACTTCAGAGAAAATATGAAATCAAGGTTGGAATAAGGTGGTAGGAAGTTAGACCTCTGGGACATTGAGAACACAAAATCATAAAAATTAAGTTCATTTGACTTCTAACCTGGTCTTTTGGGTCATAGAATCATTAGGAAAAGTTCCTTTCTGTTTATTCCCGAGGCCCAGAGGGAAATCGTGCTTAGAGGTTGGCATAATAGGAGAGAGATTTGCCTGAAGAGTAGATAGAGAGAGCGATAATACCTCCTCTGTGCAGTTCCTCACTAGGTTTGGAATGCTGCCAGAACCAAGGACTCTTTCTCCTCATCACAAACTCTCAGGAACTCCACCACCGAAGACATTAGATATTTTTCCCCCTCATGTCCAATTCTTCCTACTATCTCTGTTTTTTTAATTGAGTTCTTTAAACTTCATTAAATACAGGACGGGAAACTAGTCATATGATCTGGCACATAATTAATTTAGTACTATCTGACCCTTATGAAAAATCAGAAAAACCAGATAAGCTTCAACTGAAATCCAGTTACCGTTTCCAAAAAATTACAAACAGAAGCTAAATGAAAACAGTGAATAAATACAGGACAGAAAACGATCAGATTAAAATGGAGTGCGAAGTTTACCTGTCTATTGGAGGACTACCCACTTGAATTTGGATACTGTTTCTATATTCTTTAAGGGAAAGATAATTTGATGTTGACAGCTTGCCTTGTCTCATTTTATTCCTAGTTTTTATAGCTGGAGGTGAAAATAACATGTCCCCAGGAAGTCATAGTGTGCCCATCTGTGAGTGCACATGTGCATGTGCATGTGTGTGTGTGTGGTGGGGGGGAGTAGGATGAGCAGTTCTCAAAATGGAGGTGTCTGAGATCATATACTCCAGAATGTGACCCTTGAAAAAGAGAGATAAGAATTGTTAACCAATGATAAAATGGGGATCCCTTTCTGTTCACAAGATTCCATGGAAATAAAATTAATAAACTGCAAGAAACAACTCACAGATGAAAGACTCCCTGTGTCTTGAAGTATCAGGAGTAGCAGTTCCCCCACGTCCTCTGACAGCATCTGTCATCACTCTCCCTCTTGCTCGTTCCCCTGGACTCACTGGCTGTTGTTGAGACTTGAATGTCTGAAACAAGCTCATCTTCAGCACCTCTACACTGGCTCTTTCTCCTGCAGAACACAAATTTCCCCCCAAAACTTGTGCTTTTTCTTCCTTGAGGTCACTGCTCAAATGTCATCGTGTTTTCAGGTCTTCCTTAAACCCAGTAAAAATGACAATCCATTCACTCAATTTTATATATGCTGTTTTTCCCTACATAGTACTGCAATTGCAGCATTTCTACCATGTTACTAATACCCATTTATGTAAAACTTAATCTTTTAAATTCACAGTTGTGACAACCACCACATGCTACCAGGAAACGATACACGACTTTCAGAATTCCTCCTTCTAGAACTTTCAGAAGAACCAGAACTGCAGCCCCTCATATTTGGCTTCTTCCTCTCCATGTACCTGATCAGTGTGCTTGGAAACCTGCTCATCATCCTGGCCATCAGCTCAGACTCCCACCTCCACACGCCCATGTACTTCTTCCTTTGCAACCTGTCCTTGGTGGACATCTGTTTCACCTCCAGCACCGTCCCAAAGATGCTGATGAACATTCAGACTCAGAGCAAAGTTATCACCTATAAAGGTTGCATCACACAGATGTATTTTTCCACATTCTTTGATTTGTTGGATGACTTACTTCTGACTGTGATGGCCTATGACCGCTTTGTGGCCATCTGTCACCCCCTGCACTACACAGTCATCATGAACCCCTGGTGCTGTGGGATACTGGTTCTGGTGTCCTGGATCATGAGTGCCTAGATTTCCTTGTTTCACAGCTTATTGACGTTGAGGCTGTCCTTCTGCACAGACTTAGAAATTCCCCAGTATTTCTGTGAAATTAATCAGGTGATCAAACTTGCCTGTTCTGACACCTTTCTTAATGACACAGTGATATATGTTGCAACGGGGCTGCTGGGTGGTGGTCCTTTGGCTGAGATCCTTTACTCTTACTCTAAGATCATTTCCAGCTCAGGGGAACTATAACGCATTTTCTGCCTGTGCGTCTCACCGCTCAGTTGTCTCCTTATTTTATTTTACACTCCTAAGAGTGTACATGAGCTCTGCTATTACCCACAGTTTATACTCATGTGCAGTAGCTTCAATGATGTACACTGTGATCAAACCCATGCTGAACCCCTTCATCTACAAGCTGAGGAATAAAGACATAAAAAGGGCTCTGAAAAGATTTTTTTGGGATGGCAGGAATAAAAAGACATTAATCATGAATGATGTCTTTGAAAATCAGAACACATGCCAAAAAATAAAAACAGCAGATTATTATAATTTTCCTCAGTTTCGTTTGCCTTAATTTTTATCAGTTAGCTAATGTGTATAAGTGTCCTGAATGCTGCGATTTATATCAGTTGGATTGTATCCTAGAAATTGTTCTGATCTCTGCTCAGATACTCATGATCTGCATCAGCTGGGAGTCTCTACACTGTGTGTCTCGAGTTCATTCATGATGTCATATGATTCTATAGTGCATCCCTCTTGAACCAAATTTTGACAGTTCATTTATATATGTAGTTTAATCTTCTGGTTTACAAAAATAGTTTACCAAGTGTAATTTGCCTCATATTAATGTCACTGTTTTCATATCCATATAAGACACATTGTTTTTTACTCAGTGATATTTCTTCCTCCCCTAATTAAATTGTGACTCAGCTACCTGTGCCATGTGTCCTACTTTAAGCCATGTTATTAGACTTTTTCTGCTGCACATTTTTTCTTTTTTAATTATTTTCTTCTTAAAAATATTGCTCTGACCTTCATTAATAAAATTATATATGTATCAAGAGTGCAATTCAATAACACGTAATATGTAATATTGCATTGTGTGCTCACCACCCAAAGGTAAATTTCCTTCTATCATCAAATATTTGACCCCTTTCTTGCACATATTTAAAATTTTTAATTAACTGAATTGAGAGTATATATTGCTTGGTCCATTATACATAATTCAGGAAACTGTATGATAGTTTTAAGTACATCGTTATATAATTGTGAAAAATTGATTCTCCCTGAGCATCAGTTCCTTATTTCTGATGGGAATGTGGGATAATAATAATTCTGATGAATGTGCTACAGAAGAAATAAATTTTGTAGAAATAACTTTTTGAGACGAAGAACTCTTTCATGAGTAAGTATTTTGTTTGTGTATATGTGTATTTATATACTGTTTTTTAATAAATAAAAACACTCACACATATGTACACACAGAGACTTAGTAATCCCATCTATTATTTTAAAAGGAAATTGGAGAGAAATTTGGAGAGGATAGGAATGAAAATGATGATAGGTTGAATTAACCTATCATGAAATTTTTTAAATATAGAAATTAGAGACAAAGACTTAAAGCAGAATTGCTGTCTTGAATTTTAATAACGAATTGTTTTCCTATCTGAATGTCCAAAGACCTCAAAGTCAGAATCACATTTACATTTCTGCAACGGGGAATTCCCTGTACCAGCTAATGGGGCAAACTCTCCAAAATGACCTTAGATTTTTTTCTTCTACAAGGGGGTGTGGGTGGAGGTTTACACAAAATGTCCTCACCCAGAGGAACCAAAATGAATGAAATGAGATGCTTGAAGTCAGTTTCCTAAAAAAACAATTATTGGATAAATGTCTGTATAACATTGCTATTGCTGCTATAACAAATTACCACTCTAGGGATTTAAAAGAAAGAAATTGATTCGCCTATAGTTCTGAAAGTCAGAAGCCTGAAGTGAGTCTCATTGAACTAAAATCCTGATGTCTGCAGTGCCAATTCCTTCTGGAGGCTTCAGAAGAGAATCTCTTTCCTCTCCTATACCAGTTTCTCGTGGCCACAAGCATTCTTTGGTTCACGAACTTTTTCTACCTTCCAAGCCAGCAGTGTAACATCTTCCAATACCCCTGTGATTCCAACTATTCTTCCTTCTTGTTCCACATTCTAGGACCACGGTGATGACATTAGTCCCATGTGCAAAATCATAGCCAATATTCTTAAAGTCAGGTGATTAGCAAACTTATTCCATCTGCTACCTTATTCCTTCCTTGCTATGAAAAACAACATATTACAAATTTCTGGAAATTTCGATGTGGGTATCTTTTGGAGGCTCTTATTCTGCCTACTATAAAATTTTCTTAGCCGTATATATAAAAGAATGGAACAAGGTACTTTTCCAGAAATATATAATATAATGTCAATCATGAAATTGATATAAAATATAAAACAATGAATTTATAATAGCCTCTGGATGAGTGAGTACACTATTCCTTAAAAATTACATGCAGAAATGACTCTTGGTTCAGGAGACCTAAAACTATCTACGCTTTTGATTCTAACACAGAACCACCGCCTTGCTGCTCAAAGAGTGGTTTTCAGACCAGGACCTAGAGCATCAGCATCACCTGGGAGATGGTTTGATTCTCAGAATCTCTGGGCCTGCAAAGATTTGCAGAATCAGATTTTGCATTTGAACTTGAATCTTAGGTAACTCGGATGCACAGTGAAGATGAAGAAGAGATGGTATAGAATAAGTTTTCTCTCACCTTTGCATGTTGACAATTGAAGAATAATCATTACTTGTGCTTGGTGTTGTAGGTGTTTAACAGCCTCCCTAGACATTGCCAAATAGCCCAGGGACAACGTCATCACAGGTTGGGAACCGCTGGCCCAAAGTTTGAAAACTGGAAGAATCCTGACAGATTCCAATCAAGGCCCATCTCTCAGTCAGTTTGTAACATGGGTCAGACACTAAACTTCTTCAAGCCCCATTTCTATGTAAAGACATGGAGTTCATAATAATACTACCTCATAGAATTGACTTTTTAAAAATCTTAAATCAGACAGTCTATAAAATGCTAAACTCACATTACATGGCATAAAATTATTAAAGTGTGTCTCTCATAATTAACAAACGTTTTATAATGAGGGCCTGTAAAACTGCTCTTAACTTGTTCAAAATTCCTAATTATTTTGACAAATGAGTCAGGAAGCTAAAGAGTGTGGTGCCCAGGATTGCATATACAAAGGAGCACAGGTCTCCCGTTTTTGTAGAGGGAATAGCAATTCTCTGGAGACATCAGTCTGTGTCCCACCACAAATCTGCTTTATAGATTAATGCTACCTGGTTCTGATAGATTTCTTGGTCTCCGTCTTTGGAGAAAAATGAAGTCAGGGTTGAAATAAAGTGGTAGGAGGTTAGACCCCTGGAGAGCATGGAGTTCATGGACACGGAGAAATAAACATTAAATTCACTTGACTTCTAACCTGATCTTTTGGGGTCAGAGAATCATTAGAGAAAATTTCCTTTCTGTTTATTCCCAAGGCCCAGAGGGAAATCATGTGCTTAGAGGTTGGAATAACAGGAAAGAGATGTGCCTGATGAGCAGAGAGAGAGAGAGTGTGTTAATATCACCTCTGTGCAGGCCCTCAGCTCGTACAGCATTGGTGGACAGGACAAGGTTGTTGCTTTTGACTCCTAAGCTGGCTCGGAACTGATGCTTCACTCCTTCCTGCTTTCTCGTCTGAGGACAGAGTTTCAGTGTCCATCCCAAACCATCAGGTAGGAATTCAGACTTCCACACAGAAACTATCCTCTCAGAGACCCTACTCAGGTAAGACTTTGAGCCAAGCAAGTAGTTCAGGAAAGGGTCAGAGAGGAACCTGAGAACATTTATGAGCCACATGAGAGCCCAATCAGCCCCGCCCAGAGACAAGTGATTACTGTGTTGTATTTTTGGTGAAGTAACTAATATATCATTAGTTATTTAATATTTTAATAACCATTTATCTGCAATACAGGGTTTATAGTTAATAAGTACGTGATGGTCATGGGAGTCCATTTGAGTGACACTGTAGAATGAGCGAAGATGCATAAAACGGTTGCAGTAAAATGAAAACACATCTGAGGAGTTTTGCTGGTCGGGGAGTGGGAAATAGAGTGTCAGGTGTAGAGGACAGCACAGTGAAGTGAGTGTTGGTATTAAACTTCGAGCATGGGTTGTACTTGACCATGTTTTGCATTCATTGAAAAGATTTAGTAGAGAAGAGTTAGAAACTACCTTGCAACAGCCATTCCTGAGACATACATGGCGGTATCTTCTCCCATGCTAGTTATTCACATGAAAAATAATTATGTAATAAGTCTAAAGAGGAATACCAAATAGTTTTACTTTGAATTATTTCATTACTGGTGAGGCTGCACAGATTTTCGGATTGTGACTTCTTTACATTCTCCGCTGCACCAGTTAAGAAATTCCTTTCCCACTTTCAGGCTTTACCCCAGTGGTCACTGTTGCTAAACTTTTAATGAGAAATTTTGTCATGCCCTTGGGGAATATAAACTGAGGACTGACCTGCTTGTAGGCAGAGTATAGAGTGATGAGAAACAAAAGTATTGTAGTTCAGTGAGGGAGAAATTAAGGTCACTGGTTGTACCTTAATTTTTTCTCAATTTTATTTTATTAGTTTCAAGTATATAGTCCATGGGTTAGACATGTGTATACGTCATAAAATAATCACCCTAATTGCTCCTTCTCTTCTCTGGTTTTCTGCCTAGCCAATATAGTAATGCTAACTGCATTCGCTATGTCATGCTCCCCAGTAGTTGACCATCTATCAGCTACTAATTTGTACTTCTTTAACCCTTCATTCCATTCTCCTAGCCCCAAACCCTCCTTCCTTCTGTTTGTCACCAAATTGTCCTCTATCTTTGTGAGTCTGTTTTTGATTAGAGGTTTCTCCAAAACTTAAAAATGGTTATACCTTTTACCTAGCAATTGCACTTCAGGATATTTATCCAAAGAAAACCCAAA